>NC_083719.1:78954786-79257816 GCF_028564815.1 Eubalaena glacialis
GTTTAAAAACACAGGCAACATAAAAGAACTTTATCTCAGATATTCGTTCATTGATATTTTGCTATATTCAGGAAATCATTATTAAGCACTAATCTGTTGAACTACATGAATAATTAGAAAATTGATAAATCTCCCATCTACAGATTAAAGGAATGTACATTCTCTCATTTTTATAGAAAATTATGAAAAATGCTTTCCTGAAATAATTTCCCTCCCCACCAGATAAAACCACTAGTGAACTGCCCTTTGTCTTTTCCAGGGCAGTCAGAGAACCAAAAAGCACAATGAAAGTAAACCCTTCATTTATCTGCACCTTCTGTTTCATATATATTTGGGGATCCTGAATGAGCCCACGTCATCTTGATTGTTTTGTGTAACCAATCACCTAGCCCAATCTTGGTATTTTGTCTCCAAAGAGAAGTAAAACTGATTCTTCAAGAAATACTTTAGAGGCCAAAGATATCATTGGAGGAGGCTTTGCTAGTTCACGGGTTAACACTTCCAAGATAAACAGTTATTTAAAGGTGGAGGAATTTGGATGTTCAAATTTACGAGATTGGAGATAATGATGCCAAGCCCTTGGGTCATGAGCTATGTGTTCAATGAAAACTGAATTGATTACCTTAACTGTGGCTGGCTGACTTCCAGCATAATAATGTATTTTGAAAAGAAGAGTTAAAAAATTTTTTTAGCTTGTTTTTAGAGTGGACTATGCCAGTGGCCTTTACAACGTTTTATCTTTAATAAATGTTTATCTGATTATTGGTTCCTCTCCCTCTCCTTGCATATTCTCACAGGACCACCACCCTTACTCCCCCTGCTTCCCGCTTTCCAGGATAGGAATTTATTTTATTGGTTGTTGGGGAAAAAAACATATAAGCTGTGGCTATAAAATGATCAGATTCATCTTAAAAGAGTTACCTGAACTCCAGTTAAACAAAGGTCTAAACCACCCGAGTACACTGGTTTTCCTACCATTCACCTTGCCGGTAGCATGAATTCCATCTTTTCTCTCACTCCCAACCTTATTCAGTCTATGTGACTTTGGAAAAGTAATTTTACGTCTAAAGATGTTTTCCCATCTCTAAAATAAGAACTCCAGTTTTGTTTTTTTATCTAAAAATAAAAATAAAGATGCGGTCTTCTATAAGGGGCATGCTGGGGGGGGGTGAGACACACGCCCAGTTTACATGGACTAACTAGAGCTACCCTCTTCCTTCTTTAGATAAAGTCATGTTTCTGGGGTATGAGTTGTATGAAATGTTTAAATCTTTGCAACAGTGAGCAAGTTAAAATGAAAATCTAGACTATGAAAAAAATTACATTTGATTAAAACAAACCTAGGGAAAACGTTTTTGGCTATAAACAAATGACAAAACTGAGATCAGTTGATGGCAATGTTAGGTTCAAGCAAGCCAGTAACTTCACTGCTCTATATATTTTAGATGAAGCTTCCTGTAAAGACTGCATCATTAGTATACTCTTAATTCAATTCAGGCCACACTTATGGATATGCTTACATTAAGATAAAAGCCTGGTGCCCATCCATTTCACACTATAAACTATAATTTCCATTTCACTTCCTATGCAGTCACCACCAGAGCAATGCACTTAGCATGCATCCTGCTGACACAGAAGAAATATTATTTCTTTTCAAATTTGTTTAAAGAAGGAGGGATAGGAAACTGTATAGCAAGGGGGCTTATTTTTCCACAAATTGAAAACTGGAGAAAGACCAAGTTAGACCAAAATATATTCTTCTGATCCTCTCAAGGTACCTCATTAGCCTTGAGCTCAAGGAAAAAGAACTACTCCCCCAGCACCACCCTGCTTCCCTTCCACCTCCTCTAAACCAGAAATATTCCACTCAGGGCTTCAGTCTACTGAGATGGGTTTCTTGGGCCCGTGAGAAGATGAAAAGGCCTGTTATGGGAAAAGCAAGTGAAAAAACCCACCCACTTTCTAAAAATGGAGGAACTTTGTGAAAGATAAGACTCAAAGCCTGGACCTGGTTGTGAGGACTCTCTTTTCTCATATCTCCACGGCACCAGGAAGACAAGTCACAGTCTGTGGATCTTAGTGACTTGTAGAATTTAGACCCCTGGGCCGGAAACAAAGGTCTAAACCACCCGAGTTCACTGGTTTTCCTACCATTCACCTTGCCGGTAGCATGAATTCCATCTTTTCTCTCACTCCCAACCTTATTCAGTCTATGTGACTTTGGAAAAGTAATTTTACATCTAAAGATGTTTTCCCATCTCTAAAATAAGAACAAGGCAATGAAGACTATAACTCTAGTATGACAGAATAGGATTCTATTCCAGGTTGTCTTAATTGGAATACTTAGGCTGACAAGACAACAGGATAACACTTTAGATACTAGTTTTCCTCCAATCCATTGTCTAACATTGACAAAGTTACCTTAGTTCTACTGCCTCCTCCCTTTAAAATCAAATAATTGCACTGCTTAAAATCTACAATCACTCTTTTTCCTAATACGTCAAGTTAAACTTAAAATTTTTCATATATAGGATGGATAAACAACGGTCCTACTGTATAGCACAGGGTACTATATTCAATATCCTGTGATAAATAAGAATGGAAAAGAATATGAAAAAATATATATAACTGAGTCACTTTGCTGTACAGCAGAAATTAACACAACACTGTAAATCAACTATACTTCAATAAAATAAAAAAAATATTTTTTCAAAATCATCTTTAATTTGGACCTTTGCCACACTTTTCCCCATGTACAGTATAATAAGCATACTACATTGATTTCTGACTTGTGAATTTTCTGCATGATTTCCTCTTAGCAAGCTCTTTCAGTCTACCTATTCAACCAAATCCCCCTTGCCCAAAACAACTCACCAAAGCACTCTGGCCTTTCACTTATCTACTATCCTTGGAATTTCCTCAGCACTAGATCAGTGGTATCAGGCTCTTTAGTGTAGTCTTTGTATTGTCATGTAACTGTTATGTGTTTGTTCCTGTCTCTCCAAGAGGACTTCAGTCAACAAAAATTTAAAAACCTGTGTACTCCTTCCCCAGATACCACTTTACACACCACCAAACCACTTGGAAAACTGATGTGGACATGTTTTTTCCTTCCTAATGCAGGCCAAACCTCTTCTACCAACAGCAGAGTTATAGTAAGCAGGGTTTTTTTTTGATTCATTTATTTCAAGTGGTTATTTTTTTTCTAAATGGAAGCACATAATACTGTGACAAATGTCCTAAATAACATATTTATGAGCATGCTCCTATTTATGGGATTAAACCTACAATAATTTGATTCTAAATGTTACATAAAGTTAATTTTAATGTCATCAGGATTTATAATACTAAGGTAAAAGAAAAACTTAAGATCTTTAAAACATATCAATATTAGTCTTTTTGAGTGTTGTAGGCTTTGGAGTTATTCCCACACTCCCGGTTATTATGCAACTGTGCAGCTCATGACTATTCTGAACTTTACCTCATCCCCAGCCATTACAGTTGCATAGTACTTCATAAAGCACATCAAGGGCAAACTAAGATATGGCCTGATGCTCTCTAGGGAGTTGTTCTGAGGAAGGATGAAGAACAATGAAGATGGTGAGCCTTAGCCTACCCAGAGCACTGAATGTGACATGAAACAAACCTACACCTCAGGGAAGTGCTCTCTGTGAGAACCTAATGAACTCAACCCCTTATCCTGCGGAAATGGCTGATAAAACTGTGAGGCAGCAGGTTTACCTAAGTTTTTTAATTAGGCAACTATGTGTTTTGTCAGAAAATTTACAGTGCACTTAACTAAAAGAAGGATTATCTTGAACTGCACTAACCTTCCAGTTAGTACCCTTTAAAGATCTTTATGATTCTGGAGAAAGCTCAGAAGCCATCTGTACGCCAAAGAACAGACTGATGGTTACCAACACCGCAAACTTGGCACAAATACAAACTGCATACCTTGCAGGAAAAGCTTATTTCAAGGGAACATCAAGTAGACAATGGAAAGCTGCAAAGTATCTGTATGTCTTGATAAAATCATAGTTGAAATACCTTGAAAAATGGAAAGATTCCTCTGGAATCTCCCTTTTGGTAACCTTAAGTCATTTGAACAATACATACACTAAACATACAGTCAGCCCTCTGTATCCTTAGATGCAGAACCCACTGAGATGGAGGACCCACCGTCTGTGCTTTTATTTAAGGGACTTGAGCATGAGAGGATTTTGATACCCACAGGTGGTCCTGGAACCAATCCCCAGGGGATACTGAGGGACCAGCATCAAGCACTGTGCTAAGCTCCTGTAAGGTGTTATTTCATTTAATCTTCAGAACAACCTGGAGACAGGGACCATTAAATGTATTCATTTACAAATCAAAAAAGCCAGGTTACAGAGGCTACAGAAGGTACCTGAGAAGTGGTAGAACCAGGATTTAAATTTGAAACTCCCAGATTCAACAAGTGTTTTGAGTCACAATACAGTTTTACTATATTAGTAGTGACTTAAAAATTTTTCTTATTGTTTATTATGGATGTTTTAAAATGTGAGAGTTACATCTTGTCTGATTAAGGCAAAGTCTCTAATTTCTAAATGATGGCTACTCAAAAACATCTTTTAAAAATCACTGTGATTGGACCCAGAATAATTTGTTTAGGTTTGTACATTTGACTAATTTGTTCTGTAACTCACAGGAAATCTTAGGCTATTAAGGGTAAGCACTATGTTTATTTGCCTTCTAAGTTCCTCAAATAGTAGTTAAGCTTTTTGTAATAGGTACCCAAAAAGTGGACTGAGTCAACTGAGTAAAGCTGAGTAGGGTGAAGTCATATAGTTTCCCAAATTGCTTTTGAAACTTTTAATATAAGAAAATGTATTCCAAAATAACTATTCTGTGGTTCTATTATGCTGTCTTCAACATTGTTATTAAAATGCTTTAAAGTAGATAGATTATAAAAAATGAATATCTGAATTTAAAGACCTACCTAAAATTCAAAGCTATGTAAATACTTTCAAAATTAGTATAATTTTCAAGGGAATTAGATTTGACATTTTCTTGCATCTGTATTATTACAGTGAATTTATTAGATAGGTCTTGTGAAGGAACAGCAGAATTAATTTTGCAAAGGTTAAAGGGAATCTGCTGTCTTTGTCAATCTTGGAAAAGAATCTGCTGTTGTATCTCCTGGCCAATGCTAACTACAGATGCAAGTAATTCAAAGACATCCTGGCTGGTGACTGTGGGGTGACACTGCCATCTAGTGGCCATTTTTCACTGCAGGTGACATCCCTCTTCCAGGCCATGCTGTTGCTGAAGAGACTGGATTATCATCAGGTACATGTACCTAAGAACCCACTTTCACATCTCACTAGATTATAAAGTCTTTGAGGGAGAAACCATGCCTTACGTATTTTCTGTTTTCCTGCACCCAGTGAAGTGAGTACAGCTGCACGCGGGGCCTAATTAGGGACGATGACCCCCAATCCAGTTGAAAATCCACCTATAACTTTACAATCAGCCCTCCCACATCCACAGATTCAGCCAACCTCAGATCATGCAGTACTGTAGTATGTATTTATTGAAAAAAAATCCGTGTATAGTGGACCCTCGCAGTTCAAACCCACGTTGTTCAAGGGTCAACTATATTTGTTATCTTTGACGTGAAATATGTTCTTGACCCACCCAGTTAAGAATATCAGAAAGAACTGTTCACTTCTCATCCCTTCTACTTCCCCCCACCCTTAAGTCTTCTACTTCTGTTCAGGCTGCATAAAAACTGGAAACTGTAAAAGTCATGGTGTGACTATCTCAAGTTTCTGTTCCCATGACCACATTACCAATTTAAGTAGCAGAAAATAAAAGGAGACATTGCTGGCTTATCCTTAATACTAGAGACTAAAAAAATATATGGCAGTGAATTCTGCCTGCGGCTAAATAAAAAGCAACCAAGTCATTAGCAGATTTTCTGAAAGATAAACATCATTATAATGACCATTCCAATAGCTACACTTTAAAGTGCTAGGCATTGTTCTAAGTGTTTTCTGTGCATTGTCTCATATAATCCTCAAAACAAGGCTACAAAGTAGTTATAAACCCAATTTTAACACTAAGAAAACTGAGGCAGAGAAGGAGAGAAAGAGGGAGAGAGAAATAAGACTTGCCTAAGGTTGTTTCCACTAGTAAGTGGAAAAGCTGGAATACGAAACCAAGCAATCTACCTGTTTGTGGTAGAGAACAAAACCCAGCAAAAACAGTGATATTTAGATTTTAAAAAATACTCAAATATTCCTAACAAAAAATTACTTGGAAAACTGGGTTGCTTTAGCAGAATTACTATAGTTATTCTTTAGAAGACATGTACTGAATGAGTCAAATTTATTGATGAAAGAGGGTTTACTTATCTATTTATATATATATCTGCCTTGGTCCAAAAAATACTAAAGGTGGCTTAAAAAGGGATCATAGTAACTTTTTGAAAAATATTCAAGTTCTTAAATATATTACTCTCCCCAAAAGCTAGCTGCTTCCAAACTTGATTTAATATTTTGCATGTTTTCTCTCCGTTGCTTTGTAAATATATTTGCTTCTCCTTTCTGTAATCGTCGTCTCACAGCTGATTTTTGCTGTTTTGTCAACTGACGCTTCACCTTCTGTTTCACCAATTCCTGGAAAGATTTCATGAATTAGTATCACTGATAACTGACCATTTTGATAAGGAGTAAATATTCAATAAAACAAAGATTTACATTGCTAATATTTTTCAAATTTCTGTTAAAAGCATGAGTTTTAAAAATTCCAAACGCTGACAGTACTATATTAAACAGCAATAAAATAAAACACCAAACTGTTATAAAATAGGAGGAATTAAATTCCTAACAGAAATACAGATTACAGCAAAAAGTAGCATATAGTAGTGAATAGTCACATTTCTTTAAATAACAAATCATCATAGTGCCACCTAGTGTCTATCAGGAAAACTGGGAAAAACCAACCAACCATATACATAACCCCAAAACCCAAACCCAACAAGATGGAAAGAAAACAAAAACAAACAAACAAAACCAAAAAAACCTGCTTATTCCTTTGCTTTCTAGGTAAAGGGAGGCATGGTTTTGTAGTGGAAAATTATGTTTGAAAGCATTTACTACTGGTCAAATATACGCAAGAGTGCCTTCATAACTTCTGGTGTAGAGATGACCTGATGGCAGCAGTTACTCATGGAAAAGTCCTCATACAGTTTCTGGGAGAAACAGTATGTTTTCACACGGTGAATGATCATAAATTCAAATTATTTCTTATCACTTAAGACACAGGCTGCCAATGTCAAATGACTTACAAGATGAAGAAAAAAATCTGAATATTCCATTCACATAATTTTTTTTTCCTCTGAAGCAGCCTGTTGTTTAATTGTGTATAATCTTGCATCATCCAACCTCTCTCCTAAAAAAAGAAGTTGAACGCTGAAAGGGTTGAAGCAAGGGTCTCTTCTTAATATGCCCCAACCTATGCTAGGCACAAAGAAGCATTTATTAAAAATCTGTCAAGTTAAAAAATTAAAGATTAATGGATTTGAGAGGTAAAAAGGAGCTAGAAAAACTAGTCTGCCTAACGCACTGTTTCTTGGACTGTATATGTATAATATAAAACTCTGGATCAGATAAGTTAAATGCAGACTTCGGATATTTTACATAGTTAGGCAGACAGGCTTTAACAAGTTATCCCTCTTTATTTTAGTCTAATGATTCTCAGTGGGAGGAAAGGTAAAAGAAGAGAAAGTGAAACAGAAGAATAAAAATGCAAGTTCCTGCAGAGGCTGATATCCCAGGAGATGCAGTTCCAGGAAGGCCAGAGTCTTAGAAGCACCTGGTTGCTATCCCAGAAATTTCATTACTGAAAGCATTAAGATTGGCTGAAAGTTTAACACAGGAGTGACTGGCCTCTAGGACTTTTCTCTACCCCAGGAAGCCAGGCGACTATCACAGCCTCCTCACCCCAGCAGGAGACCAGAAACCTGAATCAGATCAGCATCGTCTTAACTATCACCAAGAAAACAAAGCAATACCTTCAGAATTCTGAAGGTCAATTATTTCCAAACCACAACTCTAATACTTAAATTCTCAATCAGGTGTGAGGACACGATAAAAAGACATTTTTAGTAATAAAAAGTCCTCTCCCCCACCCAAATTCACTCAAAAAACTACTAAAATCCATTCTGCCACATAAAGAAGTAAACTCAGTAAGAAAAAGAGATAAAACTAGGAAAGAAGGTACCCAACAGGAGACTGAGGCAACAGTAGAACATGCACCACATTTAAACTTGAGTTCAGACAGAGGCCTCCGGGATAGTTCCAAGAAAAAAAAATCAATTTCTTTTCTAAATATTCTGCTTGAACTTCCCCTTCGTTCTTTACTTCAATGAGACCATAAGATAATCATATCAAGCAGCTAAAGAAAATAAGGATAAGGAGGTAATGAATTACTATGCATATACCTCATAATTCAGAACAATTTACAAATCCTACAAGGTTAATTTTCATGTTAAAAAAAGTGGGAGAAAAATCCACATTAGTATATTTTTTTAAAAAAATGATGAAATGCGAAATAAAATACGGTTGACCCTTGAACAATGAGGGTGTTAGGGGCATTGACCCACTGCGCAGTCAAAAATCTGAGTATAACTTAGAGTCAGCTATCTGTATCAGAGGTTCCTCTGCACCTGTGGATTCAACCAACCACAGATCATATAGTACTGTAGCATTTACTATTAAAAAACCCCATATATTCAAACCAGTGTTGTTCAAGGGTCAACTGTACTTCTGTATTATTTCAAGGAGTACATGAAAAAATGAATGAAAATCATGTACTTTGTTGTTGTTTTGTTGTTTTTTTGCTGTTGATGGTGGCCGTGTATGTATTTATTTAAAATCAATATACCTTAATGTTTAGCTGGAATTTAATTCTGTTACATATTAGAAAGAACAGCGTTCATAAATGGCAACTTTGCCAATAAATAGGGAACTATAAAAGTATTTTAGGGCTTCCCTGGTGGCGCAGTGGTTGAGAATCTGCCTGCCAATGCAGGGGACACGGGTTCGAGCCCTGGTCTGGGAAGATCCCACATGCCGCGGAGCAACTAGGCCCGTGAGCCACAATTGCTGAGCCTGCGCGTCTGGAGCCTGTGCTCCGCAACAAGAGAGGCCGCGATAGAGAGAGGCCCGCGCACCGCGATGAAGAGTGGCCCCCACTTGCCGCAACTAGAGAAAGCCCTCGCACAGAAACGAAGACCCAATACAGCCATAAATAATAAATAAATAAATAAAATTAAAAAAAAAAGTATTTTAAAGAGGAAAACAGATTTTACAATTTCAAAGAACACAGAGCAAATCTTTGTTTTGCAGACACGAAAACAACAATCATCAAATTAACGAAGGTAATAAAAGTTTGTTTTCTCCTGACCCTTAAAAAAAGGTGGAATACGACCTCAAGGAAAATAGTATGACCAAATTTCCAAAAGAATTAGAAGTTAACATGGTCAATTTGTTTCCAATGATTAGAGAGAAACCTTTTTAATTAAGCAGGCTAGAGAGATCTTTTTCCCCCTTAGACTAAAGGCAAATTTGTATTTTATAATGAATGCAGTTTATTATAGGCTTGACCCCATTTGAAATATAAGTTCCTTGTGTTAGCTGTAAGTTAAATGGCATAAAGACAAGACCTAAAGACAATGTTAGTGTCATCATCTTTATATACAGAAGAGAGCATAACTTAGAATTTAAGGAAGTAGCAGGAGTAATCTAACTTTTCTTTATATGCAATTGCCAATTTTACACCACTGTATTGGGTTGGCCAAAAAGTTCATTCGGGTTTTTCTGTAACATCTTACAGGAAAACCCGAATGAACTTTTTGGCCAATCCAATAATTAGATATAAATGCACTTATGTTTTGAATCTGATAAATCAAAGAAAGGAGGGTGAATACATCTCAATAAGTACAGAAAAATATCAAAGCCAAGAATGGACAGGCAATCATAAAGTGAGAGAAATTCTTAACCAAGACAGGTGATAATACTTAAAGGGAGATATTATCTTCCATCATAATTAAAAGATGTTTCAAAGATTTCACAGACTTAAATTTTATGTTCAGAAAATCAGGTAAATTATGAGGCCATCAGAAAAGAGTATATAAAATCAATGCATTTATAGAATTTTATTCTTTTATTTTGGTCTCACAAGTTCCAAATGTTTCTATTATCGAGTAAAGATACCAGTACTACTAAAAGTGCACTATATTAATAAAACAGAGTACTGTTATTTTTAGCTTGTTTTTTGATAACTGATTTAATTTTGTAAATGTCCCATATTACCCACCACAGGGTGTACATTTTAACTTGTTAACAATATATTTGAACTTAAAAAATGAGTTCAGGAAAAAACAAAGGTCTTTCCTTGTGAATTCACTTTCTAAATAATAATTTGATTTCCTCCTTTCTACCTTCTAAACTGATTTTCTTCTTTTGCTCATTTTAAGTAAAGTTATCACTAAAAACTAGTTTCAATGGTATTCAACTTAGTACCTTCAACCAGAAGGAAAAAACGTACCACACCAATTATGTAATTTTATCTCTGCTTAAAATCTACAAAGGAAACAAACTGATTCTTCCTTCCGGGTAGCCAGGAGAAATGGCCAGCAGGCATAAAAGCTCATCAGTAGGAGCTGGACTATGCGTTCATTATCCTGTCCAGAAAATGTCCTTTATGAAATTATTTTGGACATTTGTTGCTAAATGTCCAACAAAAGCTTGAGACACTGAAAGTTTTACAATTATCTATTTTCCTCTTTCAAAATTTAAGAACAAGCTAGCTAGCGAAGCTCGTGCATTTTCACATTTAAGGTGCAGTGCTGTCACTAGCTGAGTAATCTTGAGCCAAGTCATGTAACTTGTCTGGGCCTCAATTTCCTAATTGTTAAAATGCAGGGACAAGATCACATGAGAATCTACAAAGTCCCCCTTGGATTTAAATTTCTATGATTTTCATCTTTCAAATTCAAGCCAACTTACATGCTGTGTTTTCCCTGAAGGCTCTGATCGTTCCAGCTAAAAGCGAAGTGAACCCTCTCTCCTATTTACTAAATTTGCACTTGTTATCAATTTTATACTATCAACATGTGAAGTCCAAATGGCCAAGGTGGTCCTGTACATCATCTAATCCTCAGAGCGTCTTAGCTTAATAATCTGTCCACAGTAGTGCTAATAACACCTGGGAAATGTTGAATGAATAGTTACCGGAGGAACTGTTGAACAGCTTAACACACTAGAAGTAACACTCAGAGTTCTTCTTCTATGTTGATTAGTATCTTCCATATTTTCTTCATCTCTAAAATTAAAATCAAAATTTAGTTAATTTTTAATAGTTAATTATGCTTGATTAATTTATATCATATTACTACTTTGAAATACATAAAGCCATATTTCATCAAACTACCCCAAATCTAAAAGTAAAATTTTAGATCTTTTGCTAATCTAAGCTGAGGCTGATTCACTAATACCTGTCAAAAAAAAAAAAAAAATCTTAAAAGAAAAATAACAGTAATTTTAATTGTACATTAACAAATAAGTACAGAAGGTTCAAAGCATGAGGGAAAATTAACTGTAAGTAGATATTTTAAGAGAGCACACTTACTACATGTTTATTGGACTATACATTAACCAAACATATATTAGATGAATAATTATTAAAAAATACAAATAATTCATCCATCTAAAACCTCATCAACTTATCAAGAGATCTTATTAACTATTTGAAAGTAATCAGTTTGAATTTGAAAGCAGAACTGCTTAAAATTGAATAAATAGGCTGTCTAGCATCAACTCAATTGTAGAGGGTTATTTTTTAACTATAAAAGGGTTATTTGCTTTCATTTTGCACATAATGATGCAGAATATAGCTGTCATGTCATTTGAAAAAAACACTCATTTACCAGAATCAAAGTATAGGTCTCCAGATTAAAGTAAAAAACCAATCAACAGAAGTCTATACCTGAAAGGCCTGAATTCTTTGTTTACTGATGACAAGGCAATCATATGAGGGCACTCATCTTCATACTCCTCAGAGCCCATGAGGATTCCACCTTGACCTGTCTTATCATCTTGCCTGGTGTCATGTTCAGTTCTGCTGTTCTCCTCAGAAAACTCAGTTACAGAATTGTTTTTAACAACCTGCCCTTTTATTTCTTCTAAAGGTTGATTGAATTCAGTCATTTCAAAACTATGTGCATCAGCACTGTCCTCTGACAAACTGTCTTCCTTTATTTGTTCAAGGTCTCCAGATGATCTGTAACAGCAGTCAACTGATTCACCTATAGAGTTTTGTCCACTTTCATTATCTGATCTACAGTCCTTTGCTTTTTCTGATATCTCTTCATCAGAAAATGAGAATTCAGATTCCTCCTCTGTTTCAATATTTTTATCATCTGGACCTACTGGATGAAGTAGTTCATCATCTGCCTGCATTTCCTTTGTGTAGCCACTGGCAGAAACCTCTACATCAAGAGAGTCCTCCCTCCTAGGGAAAAAAAAGAATGTTATGCATTTAGAGAAAAAAAATCCACCTGACATGAATTAAGTATTTAGTGTTCTGATAAATTACGACTCTCAAATGAGTTTAACAGTTTATATATTTTAAAGGTTTTTCTCTGCCTAAAAGGTAATACTTAAATCACTTAACTACACAAATGTAAAGGACATATGCTGGTTGTCATTTAAGAATAAAATGACCATGAGGGACTTCCCTGGTGGTCCAGTGGTAAAGAATCTGCCTTACAATGCAGGGGATGTGGGTTCAGTCCCTGGTCAGGGAACTAAGATCCCACATGCCACAGGGCAACTAAGCCCGCACACCACAACTACTAGCTCTCGCGCCTCAACTAGAGAGCCTGTGTGCGGCAAACTATAGAGTCCACGCACCCTGGAACCCATGCGCCTCAACTACAGAGCCCACATGCCCTGGAGACTGAGCGCCACAACTAGAGAAGAGAAAACCCGCACGCCACAACTAGAGAGAAGCCTGCACGCCACAAGGAAAGATCCCTCATGCCTCAACAAAGATCCTGTGTGCCGCAACTAAGACCTGATGCAGCCAAAAATAAATTAAATAAATAAATAAATAAATCTTAAAAAAAAAAAAAGGAATAAAATGACTGTGAAGAGCAACAGATATTAGTAGAAAAGTTACAAACTTCAGTTGCTACTGACTTAATAAATTAACTTTCAGAGGAGGCTAAAGATTTTAAGTTATGCCAATCATCCCAAATCAGAAAATATCTTAACTACGTATACAAAATGAGAACATTTGGCTGTGAGAATTTACGTATAATTATGTTCCATGAATCAATTAAAGATAGCTCCTGTAGTGAATAAAGGAAAAACACAATTTCTGATAAACACTTGGCTTGATTCCTTAAAAATGGTTTATTCACATAGCATCCTATATTGAGTAAGAGTTCTCGAATTTATAAGAAACTAAGTAGGTTCCTCCTCCAAATTCAGTAAGGTTAATGGACCACAGGCAGGCATAGTTTTTAAGTTTCATTTGTATATTATACAGCAATGATACTGAACAACAATAATAATGAAAATTTTTTAGATGAAAGTGTTAACTTTTAGAACTAAATAAATCTGGTATTCAGAATTCTATCATTTTATGCAACATAGTATACAAACCTGATATCACTAAATGTTGGGAAAAGCTCACTTTCATAGCTGAAACGTTTCATGAAGAAATCTCTGATGCATTTAACATCTCTGTCAAAATACCTGCAAAAGCAAGAATCATTTTTTTATAGCCTTTGTTGTTCATCTTTTTCCTTATTAGCCAATGACAACATCCTTGTTATTTGTTATGACATTCTTATTGTTACATGAAAGAGAAAAGGATGTTACTCAAAAGAAAAAAGAAACAAATCAGCTGTTGGTGTTTGAAAAACTAAAAGCCCAGGAACAAGGACTATAAGCTGTCAATGGCATACAGTTCTTTTTTTTTTTTTTATAAATTTATTTATTTATTTTTGGGTGCATTGGGTCTTCGTTGCTGTGCGAGGGCTTTCTCTAGCTGCGGCGAGCGGGGGCCACTCTTCATCGCGCTGCGTGGGCCTCTCACTCTCGCGGCCTCTCTTGTTGCGGAACACAGGCTCCAGACGCGCAGGCTCAGTAGTTGTGGCTCACGGGCCCAGTTGCTCCGCGGCATGTGGGATCTTCCCAGACCAGGGCTCGAACCTGTGTCCCCTGCATTGGCAGGCAGATTCTCAACCACTGCGCCACCAGGGAAGCCCGCATACAGTTCTTATGGTTAGAAAACTCAAGGTTTTCCCATACTGTGACAGACATATATATGAATCCCAGAAAAAAAGATAAGGGCCTGCAATTTGGGGGCAGATTTCTACTTTCCCTCTCTAGTTTCCAGTCTGTCTGGTTATAGTTCCCATCAGCTTCAGCTATGTGCACTAGAACCTCTAGTCAACTGGGAAAGCTGAATATAAAAATAAACTAGTGACTCATAAGAAAAAGTTTGGGGACTAATGTTATGTTTGTATTATCTTTATTACCCATTAACTAATATGCAGTAAACATCTATAGGAGATAAGTAATGCTGTGGCTTATAAATGGTTATCTGGAGACATGTTAATCTGGACCAAGAGTAGAAGGACCTCTGAATATCAGGTTGCTTTTTAGGCTACCATAAAGCAGCCAGAACAGATTGAATTCTCTAGAAGGTTTCCAGAAAGGGAGAAATAAGAGACAGGATGACATGGAATTGAGAGAACAGGAGAAAAAAATACTCAATCTTAATTTGATTACACTCAATTGCATCATAGAATACAAACACATGAAGGAAAATATCCTGTCATATTTCACAATTTGGCTGTTTAAATGGTCAAGTAATATGAGAAATAAGATTATCACAGTATATGAAGTGATTCTGCCCTGTGTCAGGGATGAGGTTTTACGTGAATTCCTTTCTCTTAAAAAAATAAAAGCTAAAAACAACATGAGAGATATTACCGGTCTGGTAACCGAGTTCAGTACAAAACCACAACTTCATCAAGGCCATAAAAAATTATTAAGTTATGCCTGGTGAAGCCCTCTTGGAGGCAACCATGAAGCAGAGAGAAAAGGGGAAAGGCAGAGAGGATGTGGTTCTAGGGTTCCTCCTTCCATGTCCCTACTTCTTCTGAGCAGGCTTTTGTTTTAAAAATTGGGCTTCCGGGCCTTCCCTGGTGGCGCAGTGGTTGAGAATCTGCCTGCCAATGCAGGGGACACGGGTTCGAGTCCTGGTCTGGGAAGATCCCACATGCCGCGGAGCAGCTAGGCCCGTGAGTCACAATTACTGAGCCTGCGCGTCTGGAGCCTGTGCTCCGCAACAAGAGAAGCCGCGATAGTGAGAGGGCCACGCAGCGCGATGAAGAGTGGCCCCCGCTCGCCACAACTAGAGAGAGCCCTCGCACGGAAACGAAGACCCAACACAGCCATAAATAAATAAATAAATAAAATAAACTACAATGGTATTGAATAGCCCTAAAATAACATTCGGATCCCAACTCAAAAATAAAAAAAAATAAAAAAAAAAAGAGCTTCCACGTAAACGTTTGTTTGAATAAAGAGTTCCATGGCTGAGAAAGTTTGACTTTCGAAAGTCTGTCAGGTTACAAGAGTAATTCAAATTCTTTTGATGATTATAAAAGTAGGCAGTTTCTTCAGATTTCTAATATACAGCATTATTTTAATGAATAGGTTTTAAAAACTGTATCAAAGTGCATTTTTTTTCACTTTTAAAATACCGAGGAGTAAGAAAAATTCTTAGGGGGAAAATCAGAGCATTTTGATATCCTTAAATAAAACCCCAAATTTTTAGACTCTTAAGATCAGCCACTTCAAACCAGTTATTAACCCCAATGACAGTATGACAAAGCTGAAACATTATTAATAAATAAAAAATGACTGCATCACACATGAACACAGTTACATCCAGAATATACCATTCAGCATTGGTATGAGAAGTTGAAACCATTTGTGGAAAATCGATCATGGTGATGTGGTCATCTTTATCCAAAATGAGATTGAATTCATTGAAATCTCCATGAATCAGCCCATGATTTGCAAGTTTAACAATTAGTTCCATAGCTTCATCATATACTGATGCAGGATCTTCAACATGGTGTATCTGACATCTGAAAGTGTAAGTATGAAAATGGTTATCTGTCCTCATTTATGATTTTAATGCTTGAAAGCAAGCATGTGTGTATTTACATTTAAATATTATTTCCATTTCATCACGTCTCCCTAGCAGTTTTCTCTTCAATCCTATCAGCATACAGACATAGCAGCTTAAAAAAAAAAAAAAAAAAAAGCCACAACCCATTCAATTCTGTATCTTCTTTCCAGTACACCACATTCTTTCTTTAATCTTAACAGCCAAACTCCTCTACTTGTGCTTTCTCCAATTTAATGAGCACTCTAATGAGCCCATTTCAAACAAGCTTTCATTCAACCTTGTTCCAATGAAATAGCTCTCGTCAAAACTACCAATGACTTACATGTTGCTACACCCAATGGTCAATTCTCTACCTTCATCATTATCTGGTCTGTCAGTTAACCTCTTCCCCCTCCTTGAAGCAGCTCCTTTCACTTGACCCTTGGTACACTAACTCTTCAGGCTGTCCTCTTTCTGCACTGATCATTCCTTCTTAGTTTCTTTAGCTAGTTCTTCAGCTTTTCCTTGACGTATAAATTTTGGAGCTCCTCAAAGGTTAATCCTAAGACCTATTATCTTAACCATTCTTGGTGATCTCATACAGGCTCATACACAGACTTTAATCTAGACTTCTCTGAGCTTCTGGGCATCTCTAACTTACCATGTCCCAAACTGAACCTCTGATTCTGCCCCACCCTCTAACTCCAAACTGTCTTCCTGCAGTCTTTCCCATTTCTGTAAATGGCAACTTTATCCCTCCAGTTATTCAGGCCCCAGATCTTGGTGTTATCCTTACCTGCCCCTTCCTTAATATCAATATCCAATCCCAAACAAATCATGTAGGCCCTGACTGTAAAACATATCCAAAATCTGACCACTTTTCATCACCTTCACATCTACCACTCTGATCTAAACTACCATCATCTCTTGCTTGCATTATTACAATAATTTCCTAACTTTTCTTCCTAATCCTGTCCTAGTCTCCTTTTAGTCTATTTTCAATACAGCAGCCAGAGTGATCCCATTAAAACATTAGTCAGATCATGTCTCTTCTCAATTCAAAATCCTCCAATGGCAGGGAGTTCCTTGGCAGTCCAGTGGTTAGGACCTGGAGTTTTCACTGCCACCAAAAAAAAAAAAATCTTCCAGTGGTTTCCTGTCTCAATCAAAATAGTCCTTATACTATTGCTACAATGGCAATCACATTAGGAAATATAAATGAATCAAATCAACCTTAAAGTTACTGAATGTTATATGTCAAATATATCCTCCCCACCAAAATAAATAAATAAAGCATCCTTGCAATGGCTTACAAATTGTCTGCTGCCTCTGTGATCTCATCACTTACAATTTCTCCCCTTACTCACTCCAGCCACAGTGGCCTTCTGTTTCCTGAACATGCAGGCATACTCCCATTCCAGGATTTATGCATTTGCTCTTGCCTCTGCCTGAAATGTTCCTAGATGTTAGAATCTGCATGATTTCCTCTCTCACTTCTTTCAGGATTCTGCTCAAAAATCCCCTTATGAAGGAGACTTTTCCTGGTCACCCCATGTAAAATAGCAGCCTCCTACACCCACCCACCTCAACACTTCCTGTCCCCCTTACCCCACTTTATTTTTATGCATGGCATTTACCACCACCTGATGTATCAAATATTTCCTTGTTTAGTTATTTCCTGCAAGTTTCCTTCCATCAGAATGTAAGCTCTATGAGGGCAGGGACTTTGTTTTGTTTACTGGGGAGCCTAGAACAGCGCTTGGCACATACTAGACTGTTTATTTACTGACTGAGTCAGAGAGTATAAAATCCATATTGTCAGAATGAAACTGAATTTTCAATTTGCCTTTAAGTCTACTACTTTATGTTAATTTCTAACCTCCCAGAAGCAATATTCCATTTACAGAAAAAAAATTTATTTTTAAAAACTGAACCTTACAATTATTTATTAGGACTCAAGGTTTAAAGAATTATACTTACAGAGGATAGCCATTTATGAGTTCCATGACCACTGCATGGCGATTATAATCAACTGGCTTTGGAACTGGAAATTTCCTTTCATACAATGCCTAAAATATAGCAAAACAGGTAAAGAGTAATGAAGAGATCATTAATTTTTAGGGAACAATAAAATTAAATGTACCTGTCCACAACCAGAAAAAAAACATATAAGCCTTTACAAAATTACAGTTAACACATGATTATTTATGTATGGCTTATTCACAGCACAGAATGAGCTGTACATAAAAACAACATTGTAAACCAGTTTTTGTAATTCATTTTTTTACCAAACATTCATTTACTGAACATTTACTAAATATTATACACTGTGCTAGGGTTACAAAAATGAGTGTGAAAATGTCTCCGCCTTGAAGAAGTTTAGTCTCTTACGATATGTATATCTTCTATTTTGTAAGTTTCTGTCATTTACCGGGAGTGTGCTTAAAAAATTCAAATGGAAATAAATTGTGATTTAGGAAATATTCTGTCTTCTGGTGCATCAGGAAATGAAATATTCCAATATATTAGGCATTTCAGTTTATACAGCACTGACCTTTTTCTTCAGACCACAATATACAATATAAATCTATTATGTGACAAACAGTCACTGTAGTCACAAATAAACACTGTAGTAGTCTGAGTCAAATGTTACTACCCACCATCCATAAATCCATTTTTTACCCTATGTTTAACTTTTTCTATCTTATTGCTTACAAACGCCTGTTGTATTACTTTCTTCAAAATATCTTAGATTTATGCCCTCTGCCATTTGGAATGCCACCATTTCTAAGCAGGCCTTTGTCATTGATGCCTGAATCACGCCAACAGTGGTTCTAGTTCTTGCTACCACACCAAACCTTTCTTCAGTGTACCAGTACCGACTAAGACGCTTGTGTCAATGCTCCATTTAAAAAAAACTACAATGGCTGTAAATATCGACTTCAGTTTGAATAACTTTTCCTAGTTTTCAAAACTCTTTAATCCACTTATCCAGTCCTAGTTCTCTCAATACTCTGTCCAATAAACACTCTGGAGTGTGATCAAGACAGTCACCTTAGTGACTGTCCCCATACACACAGGGCTCACACTAATATTCATGTCTTTGCCATTCTGGCTCCTTTGCAAAGTACACTGTCTTATTGTCTTTTCCTTACAGACAAATCATATGCAACTCCATTACTCTACTCAACTCCCACTCACTTATGAAACCTCCTTCATCGATCATTCTACTCTACAGAAGATTCTCTAAACTCAACATATAATTTGACATTTAAACTGTTCTTTGTTTTAGGTGTGTTCATGTTATCTTTCCAACTTTAAAACACACACTGCACTTGTTATTTCTTTGGTATCCACTGTTCACCTCCCCCAACAAAATACTTAATATAGAGGTAGGCACACAGCTGACACTCAATATATGCTTATTAACAGGGTTAATTTTAAGAGCTGTCTACTCTACTTCCTACCTTCTTTGGACAGGAACTGAACTATTTCCCTCTCCCCAAAGATTGTCTGCTTGGCCGTATATTTGTTATTTTTAAATCCAAATGGTTTTGAACATGCTTTGGCAGCTCAACGGTATGTAACAACTCTAACTATTGTCATAGTGGTCTAGCCCTTGTACCATAGCTTAACCCTTAAGTTATAGCTCAATCTTATCTTATTTTCGCTTAGGAAAAGAGAGAATAAATTTAAGAAGCATATTTATCCACAACCAGGCTCTATTCCTGTGCCTTCATATAAACACACCAAGAAGACACTTAATATAGTTTGGGGGAAATGTGTAACAATTCCTACCAAACTGCCTACTTACTGACTATCACAGGATACAAACCATTGATATAACACAAAAAACACAATATGTATGGTATCGATATCACTTACTTATACTGCCTTGAGGATTCTTCCCTCAGTATTACTAAAAATTTAAGCACATGAATTAAAATAACCTACTCAAAGAACATCAAACTGAAACTCCCAAGAAACAACAGGTCATACACTGGAGTGACTTTTAATAATTCAAAATTTTAAAAAGATAAGTTATAACAAATAAATCCTACTGGAGAGAATAATAAGAATGCAGTTATTTTCTAATTTAAATTATTAGTGAAGACAATTAATTTGGTTATTATTAAAGATATTTAGTAAATCTATGTTGAACTTAATTTGGAAGGTAAAAGGTTAAAAACTAAAGATTTTTACCATTTCCAATATACATACAAATTCATAAATTGACATTTCTTCCATTGTGGGGAAAAAAAATACCAGTCAACTTACCTGAGAGACTAAGGTTTCTACAGAAGGTAATTATCTGGTGTTTTCAATTAGAGACAGACATATGTATAGACAGGTATAGATTTACATTCACACACACACATTTGTGAGGCAATTACATCACTAGTTATTTCAGGCTACTCTATCTTGTTAATATTGTAGAATACAAGTTGCCTTTATGCATTTATAACAGCTAAAAATACCTTTGCGTAGAAGGAAACCACGAGAAAAACAAATACCAGAAATAGTCAAAAGAGTTAAAAGTGACTGTGAGGACTGGGACTGGGAGTAGGGAGATGTGGAGGCAACAGGCTGATGCATGTCGCTACAGTCTTTTAACTACACATATTGTTTGCTTAAAAATATAAAACTATTAAAAATACCTTCATATAAGCAAATTCTTTCATGGCAGAGAGACGAGATAAATAAAGCCAAGACATGTTATGCCTGTGTTTATGATAATCACGCTTGTTTTTCAGATTTCGAAAGGAGGTTCTTCCCAGTCTGTGAAGCTTTAATGCAAATTGCTGCCCTTCTTCATTTGCAACAATGTAAATATCTAGAGTCAAAATTTTAAAAGGATCATTATTATATTTTTATTCCAGTAAATTTAAACAATTCCAATTTTCTAACTTTGGTTTTATTTGTACCAAATTTTATCTTTCCTAATAACCAGAAATACTTACCATTCAGCAAAATTCTTTTTATTGTAATTTTAATTACAATACAAAATGATGACATGTATTAATATCTACTACAAAAGAAAACAGGGATGCAAAGGTGTCAAAGGTTATTGCTTCCAAAGATGCTCAATGCTCAATTCCATTTAGTGGGAATACATCTAATTGTTCCTTAGTGTCCTACATGTACGAGCAGTGATTAATAATATCTTCCTTTTCAACATGGGACTTGCCTGGCGGTCCTGTGGTTAAGACTCTGCGCTTCCACTGCAGGGGGCATGGGTTCGATCCCTGGTCGGGGAACTAATCCTGCATACCACACAGCAGGGCCAAAAAGAAAAAAAATTCTTTCTTTTCAACAATGTGAAGTTCAATTCTTAAATTGCTTCAATGAATAAATACTGAGTATCCGAATATAATCCTATAATAATCAGAATGGAGATCTTCCCATAAATAGTCTATCAAACAAGTTGCTATTTTAATACTAACATTCAGAACATGTCCTAATTACTCATGAGAGAAACAGCCTCTCATGTTCGTGAGATTATAAATTGACACAATTTGGAAGGAAATTTGGTAATATCAAAATTTTGAATGTACATAACTTTAACTCTAATAATTTAATTTTTAAGACTGTAATACTCGGCAACTACAAGAAAGACACCTCTGCTGATATGAAATGATGTCAGGGATGCACCAAGTGGAAAAAAATCAAGGTGTGGAATTGTAAGTACTGTTTGCTTTCACCTATGATTAAAAAGATATGTGAATGTATATACGTACATCCTCAATACATTATATACTTGTATTTACATAGAATATTTCTAGGATATGTACAATATTAATAAATAGTGATAGCTTTGGGAAGTAGTAACAGGAGATGGAGACCTGGGTTAGGAGTTAAGATTCACTTTTTACCGTACTCTGTTTTGCAAGTAATGAAGTTCTTAAAAATTAAAAGAAAGCCATTTTTTTAATTGAAAAAAATTGGACATAAAAAAATTAAGAGGAAAAAGAGGTGTTTCATTACATCATTTTATACATTTTTAAACACACACTCTCCCGTATTTAGTAACTCTAATATTACTTATTAAATATATACCATACTCTGGATATTAATATAGCAGACATACAAACCATATGAAGTACCAAAACAACCTCCTTTGGAATAGGTTTCCTAATAGTTCTTTTACTTCTAATTTTAATTTTTTTGCTCTCTCAGTTTAAATTATGTAACTATACAGCATAAACTTTGTAGGACAAAAAGTAGTGTATAAGAGAGCAGAAAATCTTTCTCTGTTCTTTATTTGTACCACACATAAAAAACCAGTACATAGGTATTTGCTTAATGCTATTTTAGAATTTTTTTCTGTGGTTCTACACATATCTAACTTTGCCCTGTTGATCATATTGCTGTGATGGAAAGTGTGGTTTTTATAACTTCCTTGAAATACTTTTTTTTCTTTTTAATATTTATTTATTATTTTTGGCTGTACTGGGTCTTCATTGCTGCACGCGGGCTTTCTCTAGTTGCAGTGAGCGGGAGCTACTCTTCGTTTACAGTGCATGGGCTTCTCACTGCGGTGGCTTCTCTTGTTGTGGAGAACAGACTCTAGGTGCGCAGGCTTCAGTAGTTGTGCATGCGGGCTCAGTAGCTGTGGCTCGTGGTCTCTAGAGCACACGCTCAGTAGTTGTGGCACATGGGCTTAGGTGCTCCGCGGCATGTGGGATCTTCCTGGACCAGGGCTCGAACCCATGTCCCCTGCATTTGCAGGCAGATTCCCAACCACTGTGCCACCAGGGAAGCCCCCTTGTGATACTTTTAAAAATTATTACAAATGTTCAATTTATCAGATATTAAAATAAGAACAAATAAAGTATTTGCCAAAGATTTCAGTTATTAGAGGAAAACCGATTCTTGGTATAACTGAACTTTCAGTGATAGACTTATGGAAAAACAGTAATTTACTAAACTAAGGGTAATTTCAAAATCTGTATTGCTTTCAGCCAACTTTTTAATTTACTGTTTAGTTAGAAAAATAGAAAAGATGAATCCTTTCTCAAGGGGAAACATAAACTAAAGCAAATAAAATGCACTCAATAGTACTATCAGCACTTACCAGATTCTTTGCCAACACCCATCTGGTTTCCAACAGACTCAACCACCTGTCTAGAAGAAAGTGTTTTCAAAGCTAGGTAATCATAGCCTGCATTTGTCAACCGATAGCCCTGGACAGCTAGACAAAATCAAATGAGAAAGACCACATTTTAGTTACACTGTACCATCAAGTCACATCAGGTCAAGAGAAAAATTTAAACAAGGGAAGTCTTAGCTGGAAAAAGACTGGCTACCCAGGCTTATGAGTTTTGGCACTTCTTGCTGTAATTTTTATTTCTTCTCTAGAGCAGTGTTAACTCAAAGTGTAACCTACAGACTGACACCAGTCTATAAATGTTTGTTACTAGTCTGTGACAAGTTATAGAAACTGAAATTAAGTGGTTCAAAAATTTTTGTATCAATTTGACTAAGTTATTTTATGTCTTCAATTCTAATAAGAAGGAACTTGTGCCTGTATTTTGTCAGTTTTTTATTTCATTTTTCTAGTAATTATTTTTATTATTTTATAAAGGTACGGATCCATAATAGGTGGAAAAAGAGAAACTCATCCCTCACTGCTATGGTTTGAGAGGTAATGCTCTAGAGTCCTTTGGCAGACTGTACTTGCCAAAGACAGCAACAATATCTTAATCCTACTTGCTCTTCTGCAATTGGAACTTGCTAATCCCCTAAGAGGAAATGGAGGCTACTTCTCTAGCCTCCTGGATCTGGGTGGGCCCTGTGATTGCTCTGACCAATAGAACATGGTAGAAGTGTACTGTGTCAGTTCTATGTCTAGTGCTTTCCTAGTCTGGCAGCTTCCACCTGCCTTTTGGAATACCTGCTCTGGGGGAAGCCAGTTACATGGAAAATCACAAACGGTGCCTCAAATACTTACTTTTGGTTCGCTCCCAAGCTATAAGTTTATGTTTTGCTAGTTCTCTTAAAACTTTATTACAACCACCATGTTTAAGGCTGGCTATAGAAGCAACCAAACTGCAGGGAACAATTTCATGGTTCTTCATGCCCATTTCAACCTGCAGTTGAAGAAATCAAAATGCAATCATAATCAACATAGAGCTGTTGTCTACCAAAACCTTGTGAAAAACTTAACTTCTCCGTCAAACTTTCCTGACCATGCAGTTTCCCAACCAATTGTGAGACATAATTATTACCTTCTCTAGACATATTTTTAATCACAATTTGGTATATAATCATTGATATTCATATTCTCTCTCTCTCTACTATACTATATGCACTTCAAGAGTATGAATTGTGAGTGCTTAACATAGTTACTAACATATGGTATGTACCAAAATACGTATTGACATCCAAATATTTGTGTTTAATAACTACAGATATTCCAGATATTTATTAAGAAGGTATTTAATGAGAAGATATGAAAGGACCTGAAATGTAGACCAAAAGTTTTAGATTTTATACTGAGGAAAGTAGGAAACTCATGAAGATGCTTAGGCAAGGGAGATTTAAGGGTTGTTTTAAGGATGTTAATCTAGCAGGATATGCAAAGTGGTTTAGAGAAGGCAAAAACTGGAGGTGCTGTATTGGAGAACTAAGACAACAGTCTAGGCCAGAGGAAACAGAAGCCAGGACAGGGAAGAGGTGGTGGTAATGGAGGGCAAGAATTAAAGAAATTAGTATGGGAGGGATTGGCACTGGATGTGGGAGGGTAAAGTGAATGAAGAGTCAAAGGTGAAGTGAAAAGAAAGAAGAGGCTTAAAGACAGTGATAATTATTATCATTTTAATGGAGTTTGGGAAAGGAGTGAAGGGGTAGACAAAGTTGATTAATTCGATATGAGCACACTGAGTCTGAGGTGTTGGAAGGTCCTTCATGGAAGGTACTTCAGATGAAGATGTTTAAGGAAAATTGGAAAGGCTGATCTGCACTTGGGAATGAAGTCATAACTACAGGGAAAAAATCGTCAATTACTTGATGGAGGTAAGAGATAAAGTCATAAAGTGGATGTGATCATTAAGCGAGAGATAATGGAAGAAAAAGGAGGGATAAGGGACGGAATTTGGGGGGGGCGGAAGGAGAATTCACACTGAAAGGTAAGGGCAGCCAGTCAAAGTATGATTATTGATGTAGGAGATGCCAGAGAAGTAAAGGGAAGATGGTCAAGGAAAGGTGGCCACTGATACCAAGACTAGTAAGACTCAACTGAGAGTGAAATATTTAATGAATTAGGCCATTCCTTGGTGAGCTTCAAAAAGAACTTAAGAATTGCAAAAATAAAGTTTTGGAAGATAAATCTGGCATCGTTTTGATGTCCCAACCAAAACCTCACACTTTAAACTTAACTCATCTTCCATGCTTTGTTCTGTTTCTCCCAGCCTCTAACATTCTCTTGATTCCCCTATTTCTGTCAGAGGCATTAAGGAGTGAGTTAATGTGCTGAGGAAGTAGAGAAGGAAGGTATCTTTTGACAGTAGGTATTTAGAGAAAGTCTGGCTGAATTTCAGAATCTATGGGAGGAAAAAAGTGCCTTCCAAATTTTACATTGAATTTGCATTTGATAGTTTATTCTTTAAGAAATGCCTATTTAAGCAAAAGATAACAGCTCCTAAATAAATGTGTTTTATTCTGCAAATGCCTAATCTATGTGTTGATCTTTGTGCTATAAGACTAAGACCATAAAATCCGTTTTTGTCACTTCCTTGCTCAACAACATTCACTGGCTCCCCTATACTTAGAATATATTCCAAATTCTTTACCAAGCCTGCATGACTATCTATAGCACATGATCTGGCTCTCACCTTTCCCAGTTACATCTCCAACTCTTCAGCCTCTTGCTCACTATGCTCCAGCCACACTGGCCTTTCTAGTCTTCAGAAATTGTTCCTGCCTCGAGGCCTTTGCACTCACCACAGTTGCTTCCTCTCCCTTCAATTCTTTCCAAGGACTTCACTGGACCGGCTCCTTCTCATTCAGCTGTTATGCCCGCCCCACATTCTTTCTCTTACTTAGCAAATATTTATTCAGTACCTACCAAATACCAGGAACTTTATAAAAACAGACAAGATTCTTGCACTCAGGCAGCCTTCCCTGACTAAACAATTTAAATTTATTTATTTATGGCTGTGTTGGGTCTTCGTTTCTGTGCGAGGGCTTTCTCTAGTTGCGGCAAGCGGGGCCCACTCTTCATCGCGGTGCGCGGGCCTCTCACTATCGCGGCCTCTCTTGTTGCGGAGCACAGGCTCCAGACGCGCAGGCTCAGCAGTTATGGCTCACGGGCCTAGTTGCTCCGCGGCATGTGGGATCTTCCCAGACCAGGGCTCGAACCCGTGTCCCCTGCATTAGCAGGCAGATTCTCAACCACTGCGCCACCAGGGAAGCCCTCTGACTAAACAATTTAAACAGGCTCCCTGTCTCCACCATGAGGGGTCTCTATTCCGTTATTCGCTTTATCATCTTCACAGCACTTATTATCTTGATATTATCCCTTATTTATTCGTTTACTTGATGATTTGCCTCCTTCGTCCTGTAACCCCTGGAATTCTCTAAAACTGTTACTACATATCCGATAAGTATGTGTGGGTTGAATGAAACTGAAGGAATGCTATGTGACTCAATCTGTGAGTAGGGAACTCAATGCTATCAATTACTCTCCAGGAGTCTTAAACCCTTCTCAGCTGGTCAGAAGCCCAGGTTCAGAGAAGCTTCCCAGGCTACAGAGATTCGATGTGGCTCTGGAGAAGGGGAGCAAAATAGGAAGGAAAAGAAGGGTCTTTGCTTTACGTGGGGGAAGTTAAAAAGCTTCTGAACAAAGGCTTTTGAAAAACCCGACTCTCCGGTCTTTTCCCCATTCCCAACCTCGGCCGCGTTCCAGGGCCTAAAGCGCGCTCAGCTCCCAGCAAACTTGGAGGAAGAGGAAGAGCACGCGCGGTGGAAAAGGACAGGGGAGAGGGAAAAACGGCGAACTTCTTACCGCGGTCAGGACCCTGAAGTCATCCCGGCTCATGTAACGCAACTTGGCCACATTCACCTTCCCCATGACGGCCCCGGACCCAGGCCAGAAGCCTGTTTCAACAAGGGGACAGCGCTAGGAAAACCAGCACGCCGGCTTCTCCCGCGCCTCACGGCGGCCGGGCGGCTCGCGCCTGCGCAGCTTATACTACAGGTCCTTGTTACTAAAAAGTGGTACATTTCTCACTGACTTGGGGGCAATAAAACGTCTTCTGAGTCTTATGAAGCATATAGTACGGAACAAAGCAGAGTATTTTTTTGTAAAGTGATTTTGTTATGTGGCTTAGTCGGCGGACCCTAAGTGCTATCATACGCCATTTATTTTTCATATCTGTCAGGACCGGCTGCCTAAAGGATGCGACCCGCCTCTAAGAGCAGAGTGGTAGTTTAATGGGAGGAGCACGTTTAACAGCAACTCCTACTTTAGGCGAAGTGACTTCCACTAACAGATGGAGAAAATGAACCTGAGCCGGACGCCGGGCAATCCAGGAGGTTAGAAATAAAAAGAGTAACCACACTAGGAGGCCCCTGTCTAACTGCGCATGCTCAGGACAGGGGCCGACGTGGTTAAAGAGAACTCTGGCATCTGCTCAGTACTTGGTTTAAGTTGGTCCCCAAGACTCCGGAGTGCGCCTGCCCCTGCGCCTGCTGGGGGTGGGGCCTGGAGTGACGTGTTGGGGCGGGGCTTTAGCCGGCGTCTCTCCCGCGCTTTTCCAGAAAAAGTGCGCATTTTGACGTTTCCGAGCCGACCTACGTGGGTTGTCAATTGAGGACCCGATTTAAGGGCTTTAGGAGAACTGCCGACACCCGCCCTGGGACTCCAACCTACGTCAACAAAAATGTAGCCGGAGCGGGACCGTAAACAGCTTGCATCCCGACAAAGAGGGTGCGTACTCTACTATACTTTCCTTACAACAAGTATAACAAAACTTGTATGATAATGTTTGCATTTATATCTCGTTTCATGAACTATATTTTAAACCTTTAAAAGGCAGTTATTTTGGTTCGCTACTCACGTGAGGTGAGGGTGCTGCATTTGCCTGCGGAGGTTTGTGGGCCACTGCTGTTCAGCCTCTCCCTGGGTCTAGCCTCAAAACTTTTAGTGTAAACTTTGGAAATCGGTCTTTACAAAGAGTTCCTATCCTTCCCCCGCCTCCGGTTTTTCACTGACGCGTGTGCTGATTTTCCTCTTCTCCAAGGCCCTACTGGGTATGTTGCTCTGTCCAGACACAGAACTAGCCCTTTAATAAAACATGCACTGGAATTCTAAGGCAGGCAGTTGAATCTGCCCTATCTTTTCAGCCAGGATAGTTAATATTCTGAAATAGAGAATAAAGAAAGCAGAGCAACCCTCTATTCCCTCGACACAACCTTTGCCTTCTTTTTTACTTGAATTCAGTAAATCTTTGATTAACCAAGCTCAACTAATGGAAATCTTCATTGAAATGGAATTTTTCTTTCTGTAATTCACATAAGACATAAAAACGAAAAGTTGTGGGATTTCCCTGGTGGCGCAGTGGTTAGGAATCAGCCTGCCAATGCAGGGGACACGGGTTCGACCCCTGGTCCGGGAAGATCCCGCATGCTGTGGAGCAGCTAAGCCCGTGTGCCACAACTACTGAGCCTGCGTTCTAGAGCCTGCGTGCCACAACTACTGAGCCCATGAGCCACAACTACTGAGCCCGTGTGTCACAACTACTGAAGCCCGCGTGCCTAGAGCCCATACTCTGCAACAAGAGAAGCCACTGCAATGAGAAGAAGCCTGTGCACCACACCGAAGAGTAACCCCCACTCACTGCAACTAGAGAAAGCCCACACGCAGCAACGAGGATCCATTGCAGCCAAAAATAAATGAATAAAATAAATAAATTTATTTTAAAAAATGAAAAGTTTTTAAGGAAACCAAATGACTAACTTCTGGAGCAAGAATGGGATGGGAAACACGAGTCATTTGGGGTCTATTCATAATCTAACACTTTAGCAGACATTGTTAATCTATTGTGGCACAAACCTTAGCTTACTTCTTAACTCTGCTCCAGGCAACCACTGCTAATTGATTGGATTTGGCTGGAATTGCTGTCCTGGTTCTGGCGTATTCCCTGGGGATAATCACACTGAGCCCAAATATTTTATACTTTCAATATTAATATATATATATTTTTAAAACATCTTAATCAAACCTTTGAAGAGTAAAAGTGATTCAAGTACTGTTCAGTATTCTGCTCTACTCTACCATACCATGCTTAGTAATGACAAACAAAAAATGCACAATATTCTTCATTCACTCATTTACCGTTTATCAAACATATATGTCAGAATTTTTTCTCGATCTTGGGGAAACTCAATCCCAACCCTTAAGCCTTGTGGTGGAAGGATATGAGTAAAAAGTTAGAGAATAGTATAACAGAGGTATGCAAAGGATTTATCACATCATTATTTCTTCCTCCCAGACTCTGTCTCCTACCCCTCTCCCCTCCACATACGGGGCTTGTCCTCACAAGCAGCAGAGATCTTGACTGTCCAGAAATTAAAGTTCAAACTTCTTAAAGTTCAGACTTCTTAGGCTGGCATTTAAAATCTTCAGTAATGTATCATTACTTCCAAGTAGCATATACACTTGCTTAATTGAACTACTTTGTTTTTACCTTGTACAACTCCCTTGATTTTCTGTCTCACTGCCTTTTCTCTTCATCTCTAATGCTCACTTTCCCTTACCCTTTTTTTTTTCTTTACAGTCACTGTATATGTAAATCCTACCTGCCATTCTTAAAATGCCATGCATTCCATAAAGCTTTTGTTTAATATCCTTATATTAGTTTCCTAGGGCTGCTTAACAAATTACTGCAAACTTGGTTGCTTAAAACAATCAAAATTCATTCTTTTACAAAAGGTTCTGGACCATGCTGCAACCAGAGTGTCTGAGGGAGAATCTGTTTCTTGCCTCTTCCAGTTTCTGCCAGCATTTGGTGACTGCTGGCATTTCTTACCTTGTGGTTGCATCACTCCAGTCTCTGCCTCTGTAGTCACGTAGACTTCTTCACTTCTGTGTGTGTCTCCCTCTGTCTGTATCTTATAAAAATACATGCGATTACATTTAGGGCCCACCCAGATTCTTAACCATATCTGCAGGGTTTTTTTCCATAGAGGGTAAATTCATAGGTTCCTTTATATTATGAAAGGGTTGGACTTGACTTGGTGTTTCTAAACTTTTGGTTAATGTAAGTCACCATCTCAGCCCCATAATCTCCATTCTGCTCTGGTTGAGAATCACTCTCTTCTGTGTATGCCTAGGAACCAAGAATATTTGTTTAAGATTTGTTTTATGAAAATAATATTTTTTTCATATTGATGACTTTGATAGCACCATTCCCCTTTGGAACTACTGGACAGGTGATCAGTCAGACCAGGTTTAGTCAGAGGACAGAACCCGTATTAGTTATTTAAAAAGAGAATTTAATATTAGGAATTATGAATTTGGCATAAAGCTAAATAGAAAACTGAAAAGGGGAAAGGAGAATAGTAAGACACCACAACTACCAGGAGGACAAGATAAGGATTGGTTTGGCAGGTGTTGCACAAACTGCAAACTACATTCACACGTTGTTATGGAAGGGTTTTGCTGCTGCTGAAGAAGTGTTGGGACAATGCTAACAAGAATGGCGTACCGAAGAAGCCTGGAGGAAGCAAATGAGATGCGGACTGAAGGAACAAGTTGATTCTTTCTCCTTCTAGGATTCCTTTCAGCAGAATCCAACATGGAGGCAGCTGGCAAAACAGAAATGTGGTTTACAAGGTCCCAGCCCTGGCGTCAGAAAGTATAATGTAGAAGTCTGGGTTTGGACTTCTAAAAGACAATAGCTTAATAACTGGCACAGTCTCTGAGATGTTTTTGAGATTTAAGATTCTGTTTGTCTGCCTCTTAGACCTCCACAGGGTAATACTCAATTAAGAATCTTTATGGTTGGTTTTTTTTTTTTTAATGTACTTTGATACAGAGTAAATGTTTCAGATTTTTCATCTTCTATTTCATTGCCTTACTTGAATTAATGAATGTCCTTGCTTTAGTCCTGTTCTTTTTTTGTTGTTGTGTTTTTTTGTTTACAAGAGTTAAAAATAATCCCATTATCTTAATAGAGATTTTTATTAAATAAGGGCTTTTGGTTTACCTAAAATAGTGTAATTGTCTTGGTTCCAAATTAGAACACTTGGTATATTATTCCAAGTTACTCTTTCAAATGATGGAATTTTAAATGTTTCCACACATTAAATTTTACATAGTTTTATTACTTTTTCTTTGAATAATGAATCTGAGCTTTAAAAATATTCTTCAGACTATGGGGTATTTAACTGGCCCTCTGTTAGAACAGCTTTTTTTAGTCTAAGCTACTGCCGAACTTCCAAACTTGGTTAAACATTCTTACCATTCCTCTTTTAACGTGGCTTAATATGCTAGTCTTTAACATGAAAACATTATTTGCTCACAAGGAGTTCTCATGAAAGCAGAATTTATATAAATTGTGATACTCAACTTTCAGTAGGAAATGGTCAAATAAATATAGAATATTAAAAATGAGGTGTTCAAAAGTGGAATGGTTGTTTAATTAGCTGAAGAGTACCTACAAATGTCTGTTGACATAAACTGACATACATGAAAATGTTTTTAGTCATTTGTATTTATCAGTTGAAACTTTATTATAAAGAATAATCTATGAAAAACTTTAAAAACTATTTTGTCTTTAAGCTATTGTATATCTAAAACTTCTATCTTCTATTTAAAATTTGATTGTCCCAAAATACACATTCTCTAAGATCCCAATTGTGAAAATGAGTTCTAGTTAAGCTAATGAAAGGCAGTAACTGTGCCAGATCCCCAGATACTGCAAATTCTCTCCCATAGGTAAATTTATAAATACCTCAACATGCTTTCTCAAAGTCCAGCCTGAACAGGGCAGTTCATATACTGGGTTCTTTCATCGTAGTTTTGGGAAAACCACTGGTCTTGAGACATGTTCAAATGGTTCTACTTTTATTACTGCAGGTGTCCCTTTTCAAACACGTCTCCCAAGTAAAAGATTGTTTAGTTATCTTGGAATTTGTAACTTTGTTAAACTGCCATCTGTAGTCAGAGGACATCTGGAAACTTTGAAATTAGCTTTTTAAAAAGTGACTATGGTAATCCTAGTCACAAATTCTCTGATACTCCAAACGCATTTATTAACCTACTAGGGATTTCTCGCCAAGGAAGTCAGAAGTTGGCTTTAACTGAACTGTGGTTGCTGCCTGAATATTAGTTCATGTTGAACTGATTTGTTTTTCTGAACACATCTTAACATATGTTAAGCCTATATGGAATAAAGCTCACACAGTGTAGTTTAGCCAAAAATAACCTGTTGTCTGGTAATTTTTAGAACTTTCACTATTTCTAAAAATATTAGAGGTGGTGTCTTCTAATACTTAATACATGGCCTCTTTACAGTCACTGGAGGAATTGATTATTTAGTTTGTGAATGAACAGAACGCTTCTCTTGAGTTTTTCCTCATAGCTCCTGCTCTAGGCATTTTCCTACCTGTTTAAGTCAGGGTAGGTAGATAAAAAAATGAGGTGAAATGAAAACTATGCTATTTTTATTGTTTTAATTTTATTGGCTCTGATGAAATATTTCAGAGTTTGAAGGAATTGAACTGAGGGTCCTAGCTCATCTAATGATCTTTTCTTTGTTGTTTTCACTATTTCTCTAGATCACGGAAAGTAGATCTCAATGATCTCAACATTAGTTTCTTAAATGTCAAGATAGATTATAATTTATGCAGGTTTAAGATATTTTAAGACTAAATTTTTAAAGAAAACTTTTTATTTTTAAAAGAATATTCTGAATGTAGCATTTCATGTTAAAATTATCAGTAATTTCCTTTTCAATATTAATTTTTAATTTTGAAATTATTTAGAAGTGATTATTAGCAGAATCTGCTAATTATCGCCACTGTCTTCCTTTTAGCAATAGAAGCTGCTGACTTCCAGCTGGGTACATGGCCCCTGAGCTAGAGATTATATTTCTGAGCCTAGTTAGAGTTAGGTGTGATTACATGTGTAATTTTTTTCCTATGGCATGTGAGTAGAAATTATAAACGTAATTTCTGAGTCTTGCCTTTAAAATATTGGCTATGTAGATCCGTCTATTGCATTCAGTTCTCCTGAAGGCTGTACTTCGACCATCACAGTAGTGAGCCAGCTTCAACTATGTAGGTGAGGGCAATACTCTTAAGGGGATGTCCGAAAAACAAAATGGAAGGGCCCTGGTCTTAGGTGACCCCATGGAGCAAGCTGTCTTCTCATGAGGTAAAAGTTTATTCTTCCATAAGGTAAAAGTTTATTGCTCTTTTAACATGAGAGAGCAATAAACCTCGACCTTATTTGAGCTGCTGTATTTTGGGGTCTTTTGTTATAGAAGATTAATCTATACCGTAACTAATACAGATAGGATTTTAAGTGAAAAATTTTCCGATGACTTGGAGTTTCAAAGGAGGCTCTAGGGGCCGAGGCTCTAGGGGCCAAGGCTCATAAATGCTAAGTATCTACATTCTAAATTTAAGCACTAGTCCATCTATGCATAGTTGGAAAAGGGGGTTTTCAAAACTCATTTCTGCTGTCATTAACCTATCACCTTCCTAGATATAAAAAGGCTGAAAGATGGAGGCCTGTATTGAGTATTTCTTGTGACAGAGATGTCAGTGTTTAATGATGTTTCCTCTCCCACCTTTCCCAGAGAGAGGAGAGTGGTGCTGGCCTCTACCTCAAGTAAAGTGATGGGGCCTTGAAGAGACCCATTTAGAGAACTTCACATTTGGCACTGAAAATTTAGAAGATATAGGGCCTGCAACTGTCTCACTCCTAAGAGTCTTAAGTCAAAAGGTTGGCTGGAGAGGTCTTCGTAAAAAACAAAAGGAGAGGGTTGTATTGAGGTCATCCTGTGCTTCCAGAGTTTGGTTGGGTGGCGTCAAAGGGGTTAAAGAATGTTGCCCATTTACAGCAAGTGACTGCGTGTAAAGCCTTCATGGACACCTGTATCATGCCAGGTGGGTCTCTTTGTCGTCACCACTTGCTGAACATGAGCTTCAGGATAATGTCATATTCTATAATGTCATATTCATGGGCTGTGCATTAGGTTTTATTGAAGACAGTGAAACTTATGAATCAGTCAGAGTTTAGTCAGGAAACAGGAACCATATCAATTATTTTAAAGGAAAAAATTTTTTTAAATTAATTATTTATTTTTGGCTGTGTTGGGTCTTCGTTTCTGTGCGAGGGCTTTCTCTAGTTGCGGCGAGCGGGGGGCCACTCTTCATCGCGGTGCGCGGGCCTCTCACTGTCGCGGCCTCTCGTTGCGGAGCACAAGCTCCAGATGCGCAGGCTCAGTAGTTGTGGCTCACGGGCCTAGTTGCTCCGCGGCGTGTGGGATCTTCCCAGACCAGGGCTCGAACCCGTGTCCCCTGCATTGGCAGGCAGATTCTCAACCACTGCGCCACCAGGGAAGCCCTAAAGGAAAATTTTATGTAAAGAATCATTAACCAAGTATTAGAGAACAGATAACTCCTTTAAGTCGGGGGGTACAAAAGGGAAGAGGTTGGTATTTTAAAGTCTTAGAGGTTTAGAGGAGGGGTCTTGAGCTGGGACTCAGACCTCTGAGGTGGGGTCATTGCTGGTACTTTAGGAATATAGATGCTGGACCGAGAACTCTGGTGAGGGCCACTGGCCATCTGGTACTGGCATATCTGAGGGACACAATGAAGGTGGGTTTGGGAGTGAAGCTGCAACCCACTGCTGCTTTAGGATCAACTGTTTCTGCTGAGGGTAAAGTATCATTGCTCGGAGAAGCTGACAGAAATAGGAAGCATACAGGAAGAGGCCAGTTCTTTTCTCCTCTTCCTTTCCTCTAGCTTTCTTCAAGTGACCCTGTAGACAGAACGCAATAGGGAGCCAGGTGTTCCTTTTGGATAGGATCTTGGTTTGAATGATTCCAATCCAACATACCTACCATGAATTCCATATTTTGTTTAGGATTCACAAATTTTGGTCAGCCGTTGGAGGGGTGTGCAGTTACTTCCCAGATGCGGCCCTGTCTGTTCTGCTGTCATAATCTGCTTTAGTTTTCTCAGGAGCAAGTCATTCAATAGATGACTTTGTCCCCCAGCTGCAGGGAATACATGAGAAGTTTTCCAGGTTTTTTTGGTCAAGTCCCTCTCTTTAGGCTTGGGGTAAAGTGAGGATATCACCCACACCCTCTCTGGAGTGGGTCAGAATTACAGCTTTCTTAATGGAAATCCTCTTTGCAAATATTTTCATAATCCTTATCAACAAAATTCCTTATAGCCTTGATAAAGGTGACTTGTCTATCCATTTCTCAGCTACCTATTTTGAAATATTGTGCTGTGAATGACCCTGGTAATAGTGAAGAAGCAGATGTTGAAGATGCATGTGAAGAGTTTGAATAAGATTGTTTCATCAAACTCTAAGTGGAACAAAGCAATATTTCTAGATTACTATGTAATCTTATATGTAATTTAAGTATATATCTAAATTAATTTAATATTATTAATAGGTGTATGGGGATTCCATTTACATAAAAATTTATATATTCATTTTGGAAAAAAAACCTTTTTAATTGGACTTGCCCTTGAAAAAATAGGAAATCACTTTATATTAAGGGTAGCCTTATATCTAGACACATACAATGGCACATAAATATGTCATAAACCACAATTTAATTAGGCAAGGAGCCATAAATCAATATTTTCCTCTCCTCTTGATATTTAACTGTACCAAGTAATACAACATTGGGGTCTCTACCACCATTTTTCATACCTCTGATGAAGAACATGTAACACAAATATATGGTTAACATTTCAACAGTTCTTGCCCATTGAATTGCTTGCTAATGGTGGATTATGTGTTTCTAGCGTTTATATACCTGGCATCTAAAATTTAATTTTGATGAGGTATTTTTTATTTTTGGATATTGTATTGCTGATAGTAGTTTATTAGTCTTTAAAATGTCCTTTACATAGCGACATTTCTAATTTACCTTGTACTGAGACATTAGCTTACTCATCTGAATCTTTCATCATTTTTGACTTTGATTTAATCTTTAATAATTTTAACATTAATAATAATTTAGAAATATGTTAAAGTGTTTATTATTACAGTTATCTTACTGAACTTAAATACTATAAATACGTGTGTGTCTATATTTCTGGAACTTTCAGTGGAGTACTTTCTTTTTTTAAAAAATTTTAATTTAATTTTATTTATTTTTTTATACAGCAGGTTCTTATTAGTCATCAGTTTTATACACATCAGTGTATACATGTCAATCCCAATCGCCCAATTCATCACACAACCACCCCCACCCACCAGTGGCTTTCGCCCCTTGGTGTCCATACATTTGTTCTCTACATCTGTGTCTCAATTTCTGCCCTGCAGACCGGTTCATCTGTACCACTTTTCTAGGTTCCACATATATGTGTTAATATACGATATTTGTTTTTCTCTTTCTGACTTACTTCACTCTGTATGACAGTCTCTAGATCCATCCACGTCTCAACAAATGACCCGATTTCGTTCCTTTTTATGGCTGACTAATATTCCATTGTATATATGTACCACATCTTCTTAATCCATTCGTCTGTTGCTGGGCATTTAGGTTGCTTCCATGACCTGGCTATTGTAAATAGTGCTGCAGTGAACATTGGGGTGCATGTGTCTTTTTGAATTATGGTTTTCTCTGGGTATATGCCCAGTAGTGGGATTGCTGGGTCATATGGTAGTTCTATTTTTAGTTTTTTCAGGAATCTCCATACTGTTCTCCATAGTGGCTGTATCAATTTACATTCCTACCAACAGTGGAAGAGGGTTCCCTTTTCTCCACACCCTCTCCAGCATTTGCTGTTTGTAGATTTTCTGATGCCCATTCTAACTGGTGTGAGGTGATACCTCATTGTAGTTTTGATTTGCATTTCTCTAATAGTTAGTGATGTTGAGCAGCTTTTCATGTGCTTCTTGGCCATCTGTATGTCTTCTTTGGAGAAATGTCTATTTAGGTCTTCTGCCCATTTTGGAATTGGGTTGTTTGTTTTTTTAAAATTGAGCTGCATGAGATGTTTATATATTTTGAAGATTAATCCTTTGTCCGTTGATTCGTTTGCGAATATTTTCTCCCATTCTGAGGGTTGTCTTTTCGTCTTGTTTATGGTTTCCTTTGCTGTGCAAAAGCTTTGAAGTTTCATTAGGTCCCATTTGTTTATTTTTGTTTTTATTTCCATTACTCTAGGAGGTGGATCAAAAAAGATCTTGCTGTGATTTATGTCAAAGAGTGTTCTTCCTATGTTTTCCTCTAAGAGTTTTATAGTGTCCTGTCTTACATTTAGGTCTCTAATCCATTTTGAGTTTATTTTTGTGTATGGTGTTAGGGAGTGTTCTAATTTCATTCTTTTACATATAGCTGTTCAGTTTTCCCAGCACCACTTATTGAAGAGACTGTCTTTTCTCCATTGTATATACTTGCCTTCTTTGTCATACATTAGTTGACCAAAGGTGCGTGGGTTTATCTCTGGGCTTCCTATCTTGTTCCATTGATCTCTATTTCTGTTTTTGTGCCAGTACCATATTGTCTTGATTACTATAGCTTTGTAGTATAGTCTGAAGTCAGGGAGTCTGATACCTCCAGCTCTGTTTTTTTCCCCTCAAGATTGCTTTGGCTATTCGGGGTCTTTTGTGTCTCCATACAAATTTTAAGGTTTTTTGTTCTAGTTCCGTAAAAAATGCTATTGGTGATTTGGTAGGGATTGCGTTGAATCTGTAGATTGCTTTGGGTAGTATAGTCATTTTCACAATATTGATTCTTCCAATCCAAGAATATGGTATATCTCTCCATCTGTTGGTATCATCTTTAATTTCTTTCATCAGTGTCTTAGGGTTTTCTGCATACAGGTCTTTTGTCTCCCTAGGTAGGTTTATTCCTAGGTATTTTACTCTTTTTGTTGCAGTGGTAAATGGGAGTGTGTCCTTAATTTCTCCTTCAGATTTTTCATCATTAGTGTACAGGAATGCAAGAGATTTTTGTGCATTAATTTTGTATCCTGCAACTTTACCGAATTCATTGATTAGCTTTAGCAGTTTTCTGGTGGCATCTTTAGGATTCTCTATGTATAGTATCATGTCATCTGCAAACAGTGACAGTTTTACTTCTTCTTTTCCAATTTGTATTCCTTTTATTTCTATTTCTTCTCTGATTTCCATGGCTAGGACTTCCAAAACTATGTTGAATAATAGTAGTGAGAGTGGACATCCTTGTCTTGTTCCTATGTTAGAGGAAATGGTTTCAGATTTTCACCATTGAGAATGATGTTTGCTGTGGGTTTGTCGTATATGACCTTTATTATGTTGCGGTAGGTTCCCTCTATGCCCACTTTCTGGAGAGTTTTTATCATAAATGGGTGTTGAATTTTGTCAAAAGCTTTTTCTGCATCTACTGAGATGATCATATGGTTTTTACTCTTCAGTTTGTTAATATGGAGTATCACATTGATTGATTTGCATATCTTGAAGAATCCTTGCATCCCTGGGATAAATCCCACTTGATCATGGTGTATGATCCTTTTAATGTGTTGTTGGATTCTGTTTGCTAGTATTTTCTTGAGGATTTTTGCATCCATATTCATCAGTGATATTGGTCTGTAATTTTCTTTTTTTGTGGTATCTTTGTCTGGTTTTGGTATCAGGGTGATGGTGGCCTCATAGAATGAGTTTGAGAGTGTTCTTTCCTCCACAATTTTTTGGAAGAGTTTGAGAAGGATGGGTGTTAGCTCTTCTCTAAATGTTTGATAGAATTCACCTGTGAAGCCATCTGGTCCTGGACTTTTGTTTGTTGGAAGATTTTTAATCAAAGTTTCAATTTCATTACTTGTGATTGGTCTGTTCATATTTTCTATTTGTTCCTGGTTCAGTCTTGGAAGGTTATACCTTTCTAAGAATTTGTCCATTTCTTCCAGGTTGTCCAATTTGTTGGCATAGAGTTGCTTGTAGTAGTCTCTTAGGATGCTTTGTATTTCTGTGGTGTCTGTTGTAACTTCTCCTTTTTCATTTCTAATTTTATTGATTTGAGTCCTCTCCCTCTTTTTCTTGATGAGTCTGGCTAATGGTTTGTCAATTTGTTTATCTTGTCAAAGAACCAGCTTTTAGTTTTATTGATCTTTGCTATTGTTTTCTTTGTTTCTATTTCATTTATTTCTGCTCTGATCCTTATGATTTCTTTCCTTCTGCTAACTTTGGGTTTTGTTTGTTCTTCTTTCTCTAGTTCCTTTAGGTGTAAGGTTAGATTGTTTACTTGAGATTTTTCTTGTTTCTTGAGGTAGGCTTGTATAGCAATAAACTTCCCTCTTAGAACTGCTTTTGCTGCATCCCATAGGTTTTGGATCGTTGTGTTTTCATTGTCATTTGTCTGTAGGTATTTTTTGATTTCCTCTTTGATTTCTTCAGTGATCTCTTGGTTATTTAGTAACGTATTGTTTAGCCTCCATGTGTTTGTGTTTTTTACGTTTTTTTCCCTGTAATTGATTTCTAATCTCATAGCGTTGTGGTCAGAAAAGGTGCTTGATATGACTTCAATTTTCTTAAATTTACTGAGGGTTGATTTGTGACCCAAGATGTGATCTATCCTGGAGAATGTTCCATGCACACTTGAGAAGAAAGTGTAATCTGCTGTTTTGGGATGGAATGTCCTATAAATATCAATTAAATCTATCTGGTCTATTGTGTCATTTAAAGCTTCTGTTTCCTTATTTATTTTCATTTTGGATGATCTGTCCATTAGTGTAAGTGAGGTGTTAAAGTCCCCCACTATGATTGTGTTACTGTCTATTTCCTCTTTTATAGTTGTTGGCAGTTGCCTTATGTATTGAGGTGCTCCTATGTTGGGTGCATATATATTTATAATTGTTATATCTTCTTCTTGGATTGATCCCTTGATCAATATGTAGTGTCCTTCCTTGTCTCTTGTAACATTCTTTATTTTAAAGTCTATTTTATCTGATATGAGTATAGCTACTCCAGCTTTCTTTCGATTTCCATTTGCATGGAATATCTTTTTCCATCCCCTCACTTTCAGTCTGAATGTGTCCCTAGGTCTGAAGTGGGTCTCTTGTAGACAGCATATATATGGGTCTTGTTTTTGTTTCCATTCAGCAAGCCTGTGTCTTTTGGTTGGAGCATTTAATCCATTCATGTTTAAGGTAATTATCGATATGTATGTTCCTATGACCATTTTCTTAATTGTTTTGGGTTTGTTTTTGTAGGTTCTTTTCTTCTCTTGTGTTTCCCACTTAGAGAAGTTCCTTTAGCATTTGTTTTAGAGCTGTTTTGGTGGTGCTGAATTCTCTTAGCTTTTGCTTGTCTGTAAAGCTTTTGATTTCTCCATCGAATCTGAATGAGATCCTTGCTAGGTAGAGTAATCTTGGTTGTAGATTCTTCCCTTTCATCACTTTAATTATATCATGCCACTCCCTTCTGGCTTGTAGTTTCTGCTGAATAATCAGCTGTTAACCTTATGGGAGTTCCCTTGTATGTTATTTGTTGTTTTTCCCTTGCTGCTTTCAATAATTTTTCTTTGTCTTTAATTTTTGCCAGTTTGATTACTATGTGTCTCAGTGTGTTTCTCCTTGTGTTTCTCCTGTATGGGACTCGCTGCGCTTCCTGGACTTGAGTGGCTATTTCCTTTCCCATGTTAGGGAAGTTTTCGACTCTAATCTCTTCAAATATTTTCTCGGGTCCTTTCTCTCTCTCTTCTCCTTCTGGGACCCCTATAATGTGAATGTTGTTGCATTTAATGTTGTCCCAGAGGTCTCTTAGGCTGTCTTCATTTCTTTTCAATCTTTTTTCTTTAGTCTGTTCCGCAGCAGTGAATTCCACCATTCTGTCTTCGAGGTCACTTATCCGTTCTTCTGCCTCAGTTATTCTGCTATTGATTCCTTCTAGTGTAGTTTTCATTTCAGTTATTGTATTGTTCATCTCTGTTTGTTTGTTCTTTAATTCTTCTAGGTCTTTGTTAATCATTTCTTGCATCTTCTCCATCTTTGCCTCCATTCTTTTTGAGGTCCTGGATCATCTTCACTATCATTATTCTGAATTCTTTTTCTGGAAGGTTGCCTATCTCCACTTCATTTAGTTGTTTTTCTGGGGTTTTATCTTGTTCCTTCATCTGGTACATAGCCCTCTGCCTTTTCATCTTGTCTATGTTTCTGTGATTGTGGTTTTTGTTCTACAGGCTGCAGGATTGTAGTTCTTGCTTCTGCTGTCTGCCCTCTGGTGGATGAGGCTATCAGTGGAGTACTTTTAAGAATAGTTTCCATTTCCCCACAGAACTTCCCCATCTGTTCACTTATCATGTCTCTCTTTTTCTTAAGTTTGAGTATATTTATAAAGTATTTTCTGCTACTCCCAACATCTGGGACATATATCTGTTGACTCCTTTCTCTCTTGATATGGGTCAGGTTTTCTTTCTTTTCTCCAATATAGTATTTTTAAATTTTATAGTGGACATTGTCAATGGTAGGGTGTAAAGATTCTGTATTACATTTCTGTATTGTATTATTATCCTTTGGATGTTGAGTTTCTTTTTTGTGGCATGTTAAATTTGCCGGTTAAATTACTGTAAGATTACAAATAATAAATGCTGAAGAGGGTGTGGAGAAAAAGGAACCCTCGTACACTGATGGTGGGAATGTAAATTGGTACAGCCACTATGGAGAACAATATGGAGGTTCCTTAAAAAACTAAAAATAGAGTCACCATATGATGCTACAATACCACTCCTGGGTATATATCCAGAGAAAACCATAATTTGAAAAGATACATGTACCCCAATGTTCATTGCAGCACTATTTACAATAGCCAAGGCATGGAAGCAACCTAAATGTCCATCGACAGATGAATGAATAAAGAAGAAGTGGTACATATATACAATGGAATATTACTCAGCCATAAAAAAGAACTAAATAACGCCATTTGCAGCAACATGGATGGGTCTAAGTCCATACTGAGTAAGTAAGTCAGACAGAGAAAGACAGATATCATAGGATATTACTTATAAGTGGAATCAAAAAAAGGCTACAAATGAGCTTACCTACAAAGCAGAAATAGAGTTACAGATGTAGAAAATAAACTTATGATTACCAGGGTGTTGGGGGGGGGATAAATTGGAAGATTGGGATTGACATATACACACCACTGTGTATAAAATAGATAACTAGTAAGGACCTACTGTATAGCACAGGGAACTCTACTCAATACTCTGTAATGGCCTGTATGGGAAAAGAATCTAAAAAAGAGTGGATATATGTATATGTATAACAGATTCACTTTGCTGTACACCTGAAACTAACATAACATTGTAAATCAACTATACTTCAATTAAAAAAAGAAGGAAAAAAATGTTTTTCCCATTAAAAAAAATTGTTGGAAGATCCTTTTGATTTGTCAGAATTAGAGTAATGATTTGTTAATGTAGGTCTATTTTAGATTTGTCCTTAGTCCTAGGGTTTGTCTCTTCTTTTAGATTTTGGTTCTTACTGTTAAGGCAGACCCTTTTGGGAGTTGCAACTGTGTACCTGAGAAATTCTACAAGATCCTTCCATTCCCTTTGCCCTGAACATTTTCTAGCTTTGTGCAGCTTCTTTTTTTTTCCACTCAACTCTTGGCAGCAACTGTCTGCTAATTCTCATGGAGTCTTAGCTTGAAATGCATGCATGGTTCTGGCTGTGGCCAAAGTCCTGAAGGAAACTACTATGCATAATTCTATGTTACCTCCTCACCACAACTCCCTCCTCTGTGAATCCTGCCCCATAAATTCCAGTTGCTGCAATACTCCAGTCTCCAGTCTTTGCCTTGTCAGCTCCGTGAGAACGACAGTTTTTACTTGAGCTCCTCCTCACTGCACCAGGTGCAGAAAGAGCCCCAGAGGCTCACCTGATTTGTTCCCTTTTGTACTACAGGCTGTCCAGTTTATAAAAGCAGTAAGTCATATATTTTGCCCAGTTTTATAATTGATAAGTCCAATACTAGTTACCATACAGTGGCCCAAAGCAGAAGTCTATGCTCCTGCAAATCCTTTATATAATTATCTTTTTATCTTTTTTTCACTCAAAATCTGAATGTTAAATGAGTCATAAAGTCTTATAAATCTTTTTTTAAAAAAATTACTCTGCTTTTACAAAAGCTAGAAGAGGAGGGAAAACTCCTCAAATCATTCTGTGAAATCAGTTTTACTCTGATACCAAAACCAGATGAAGACATTACAAGAAAAGACAACTACAGATAAGTATCTCTGTGAATGTAGAGCCCAAAATTTCTCAACAAAATATTAACAAACAGAATCAAGCAAACCTAGGAAAAGGATTATACACTATGATCAAGTGGGGTTTATCCTAGGAATGCAAAGTTGATTCAATATGCAAAACCCAATCAATAAAATGGACCATAACAGTAGACTAAAAACCCATGATCATCTCAAAACACAGAAAAAGCACTTGAAAAAAATCCACATCTTTTCATGATAAAAACACTTAACATATTAGGAATACAGGGAACTTCTTCAAACTGATAAAGGGCGTCTATGAAAAATTCAAGGTTAACATCTCACTTAATGGTGAAAAACTGATAGCTTTACCCCTAAGATTAGGAACAACTCAAAGATATGCACTCTAATCACTTCTGTTCAACATTGTACTGAAGGATCAAGCTAGGGCAATTAGACAAGCAAAAGAAATATAAGGCATCCAGATTAGAAAGAAAGAAGTAAAAGTATCTGTATTCACAGATGGCATGATCTTGTGTATAGAATATCCTAAGGAATACACACACACAAAAATGATCAGAACTAATAAATGAGTCCAACAAGATTGCAGTGTACATGATCAGTATGCAAAGCTCGATTCTGCATCTATTCACTAGCAATAAATAATCCAAAAATGAAGTTAAGACAATTCTGTTTATAGTAGTAACATCAAAAATGAAAAAAATATTTAGGAATAAATTTAACAAAAGTGTAAGACTTGTACACTGAAAACTACAAAACATCATTGAAAAAATGAAAAAAAGGCCTAAATAAATGGAAATAATGGATTGGAAGACTTAACATTGTTAAGACGGAAATCCTTTCCAAATTGATTTACAGATTCAATACTATCCCTTTCAAAATCCCCAATGCATTTTTTTTTTGCTGGAATTGACAAGGTGATTTTAAAAATTCATGTGGTAAGGCAAAGGACACAGAATAGCCAGAAAATCTTGAAAAAGAAAAAAGTTGCAGCACACTTTTGAATTTCAAAACCTACCTCAAAGCAACAGTAGTGAAAACAGTGTGGGACTGGCATAAAGACTGATATATAGATCAATGATGTAGAATTGAGAATCCAGAAATGTGCTGGGACAACTGGATATCTATATGCCAAAAAATGAAGTTGGACCTCTACCTCACGTAATATATAAAATTAATTTAAAATCCATCAAAAACCTAGATATACCCAGTTAGTGTTGGAGAATTTATTGTTGATGTGGAAAAAAAATCCACAGAGTTCGTGTCGGAAGAAGTGTCAGGAGAAAGAACCACACAGGTTTCTTTTTGGGATGATGAAATGTTTTAGAACTAGATATTAGTGATGTTTCACAACTTTGGAAATATCTAAGAGACACTAAAGTTACTCTTAAAAAATTACTCTGCTTTGTTAATGAAGAAGCCAACCTGAAAGAACCAATAGCCAAAGTTGGAATAATCTGAGCAACACAATAAATAGCAATAGTATGGATTATAACCCAAAGAGTAAAATAAATATCTATGAGTCCATACTGACATAAATAAATAATTAAGTAAATAAATAAATGGAGAAGGGACAAATGTTCTTTACAAAAGAATTTCAAATAATAAATGTAAAAGGAATAAGGGAAATAGAAAATCACAGTTAACGTACCACAGTAATAATTGCTGCAGGCAAATCTACTGATGAATGCTAGAATTAGTGGGCAACACTTTAAGGAGAAACAGGATATTTGCATAGCCTGGAAGTATCTCCCCCCAAATATTTATTAATTACTATAATGATTTAACATATGTTCACAAATGCTTTGATACTCCTTCCTCTAGGAGGTTGAGCTTAATTCTCCCTCTTCTGGGTGGTCTGGATTTCAGTGACTCATTTCTAATGAATAGAGTATGGAGAGGGAAACAGTAATTTTATCATAAGAAACCTGGCTGACATTACCTTAATCAAATGATTAAGGTTACCATCACTAGTTTAGTCATGTGGATACCATATACCTTGTGGTATGAAGTGATGGTAAGGGCACTTCACCTCTCTAGTATTCTCAAAAATTCCTAACCCTGGTATTATCATGAGAAAACATTAAGCAAGCCCAAATTGAGGAACATTCTACAAAATACCACAAGAATGCTCTTCAAAAGTGTCATGGTCCTGAAAAAACAAAGACCAAGGAACCCACAGATACCGGAGGAGAATAAGTAGTCATCAAGACTAAATGTAACATGGTATCCTGGCTTGGATCATATAACGGAAAAAGAGCATTGCTAGAAAAACTGGTGGAATCTGAATTTTAGTTAATAGTGTTGCGCCAATTATAACTTCTTAGTTTCTATAAGTGTACCATGCTTATGTAAGATGTTAGGGTTGGAAGATTAAAGAAAGCTGTACCTTCTTTATGATGCTCTGTAAACCTAAAATTATTTCAAAATAAAGTTTTAAATATTACTATAACTTGCATGCTCTGTTATTTCTCCTTTTCTTCCATTGGATAGATTATGATCTTCCTCCCTCAAAAAGGATCCACTTAAAAATAATATGTGATTGGCCCTGAATTTTGTGGGCTATTTATTATTCTTATTTAAAAGAAAGTCTTTACAATCCTCATCAATCTAATTATTATATTTTAAAACTTATAACAATATACTTTTGTTTCTCTGATTCCAGAATATTATATTGTTTTGTTGAAAAATCTGAATGTTATAGAGTACTTGATCCATCAAATAATTTTAACATGTTTAAATTCAAGTGTCATATTTCAATTTATTTTAATTTACAATATGATGTAGATTATTTTGCCTTTCAATAATGATAAAAATCAGATTAAACTAGTATTATGCTATGAGGGTTAATATTTATTTATATTTTATATTCTACCAATTTCCAAAAAGTTTTCGAGTTAGGTTACAGTAAAAACGTACACAGAGTTATTTAAAAGTCATGTTTTGGAAAAATATTTAAGCACCTGGAAAGGTAATTGTTATATTAAAAAAGTTACACAGAGTTTCCACAATATTTTCATAGCTTTGTAAAAGAGAATATATATCTAATCTAGAAGAACATATACCAAAATTTTAAGAGGAGTGATTATCTTTGAATTGTAGTATTTAAAAATTTTCTTTTCCCTTTTCTGCATTTCAAAAGTACAATGTATATCATTATTTTTGTAATCAGAAAAACATAATGTTATAAATGTACATGCACACATACAATAGGATAGAGGTGGGAAATAGCATAGAGAAAAGAAAGTCAATGTATTTTGTTCTCCTGAATAAATTAATCTAAAATTTACAAGATTTGTTCATTTCCTGAGGCTTATAAAACAGCTACAAATTGTTCATGCTTAGTGCTTTAATTAATACATACACATTTGAACACAGATGCAAACCTTGTATATGTCTCCATTCACACAATAGACTCACGCCCTGTTTTTGGTGCAGTGAATCCTCAATTCTTAAAAAAAATTATACTTAAAAATTTTTTTGAATTTATTTATTAGTTTGTTTTTATTTATTTATTTTTGGCTGCATTGGATCTTCGTTGATGCGCATGGGCTTTCTCTAGTTGCAGTGAGCGAGGGCTACTCTTTGTTGTGGTGCGCAGGCTTCTTACTGCAGTGGCTTCTCTTGTTGCAGAGCACGGGCTCTAGGCACACGGGCTTCAGTAGCTGTGGCACGCAGGCTCAGTAGTTGTGGCTCGCGGGCTCTAGAGCGCAGGCTCAGTAGTTGTGGCGCACGGCTTTAGTTGCTCCACAGCATGTGGGATCTTCCCGGACCAGGGCTCCAACCCGTGTCCCCTTCATTGGCAGGTGGATTCTTAACCACTATGCCACCAGGGAAGTCCCAATATACTTTAAATTTTTAATGACTGGCTGGCCATTATATTGTACAATGACACCCCACTTAGCCTGCATCATAAGGATAATTTAGAGTTTTTAAAATAACTGAAGCTTAAATTTCAGAGCTTTTGCTTTACTCATTTAGAAAGAAAATATTTGTGCAGTGCTTAACTTCCATGACTTAAATCCTATTTGAATCTCAAATATTAAACTAAACTGTGATTCATTGACACAATGTTGAATATGTTGTTTTATTATTCATTAAAATCAAATGCCTTTAGGACTTCTCTGGTGGCCTAGTGGTTAGGATGCCAGGCTCTTTCACTGCGGTGGCCAGGGTTCACTCCCTGGTCGGGGAAGATCCCACAGGCTGCGGGGTGCAGCAGAAAAAAAAGGAATAAAAAAAAAATTGAATGCCTTTAGATTGTATAGAAGAACCAAAAAGAAGACAAGATCTGGTCTACTCTTTCTAAATTGTCTACTAGCTTTTACTTCTCGCTGGCTATTGTATCCACATATAATTTATTATGATATGGTTTACTTAATTGTTGGTGTCTACACAAAACTCTGCTTGTCCTGTCATAAAAAAGTTCATGGATTTCACAACAGGCCTTTTGGCTTTTTTTTTTTTTTATTCCAACTTCTAGAGGACACTTGAGATTGTCAGAGGTCTGACCTGAGTTAAGTGGGGGCATTATTGTATTTTTATATTTAACTTAATTTAAAAAAATATGACCAAACACTTTGAGACTAGTGCTTGCTTATGATCTAAAAACAAATTTCTTACATTTTTGGCAAGTCTTTATTGCAGATGGCTTTAGTTGAGGTATGGTACCTTTTATTAAGCACTCACTGTACTTGGCTCTTCCATGGCAAGGCACTTAACTTCTCTTGTGGAGATGATAACTGCATCTAAGGTTTTGAGGGGATTAAATGAAATGTGTATGAAAAGTGCTTAATACAGTGCCTGGAGCATAACAAGCGCAAATGTTTTTTATCCAAGAAAGGAAGAGAAACTGAAAGAAGGTCAGTATGGATGGAGCAAGGCAGAATGCTGTGCCACTGGAGGAGGAAAAGTAGGCCAGGGTGAGGTCAGGCTGTGTTAGGATTTTGGACTTTATTCTAGGGTAGGGTGGGAATCACTGAAGGATTTTAAGTAAGGTGTGACATAATCAGATTTGCATTTTGAAAAGAACATACAGGCCTCTGTTTGGAGACTGGAAACTAGAGGAGCCGGGTACATAGTCTTTCTTTTGGACATATGTTTATGAGTTGAGTGTCTCTGATTTAAACCTGTGGTTTTAAATCCTTCCCATGAATTTACAGCAGGAATCTTGGCTTCTCTTCTTTTGACGTAGTCATAGTACACTCGCATGTCGTGCAGCTCCTATGTTGTTGGTATTTTATGAACAGGTTTGTCTGTGTAGGGCCACCCACATTTGGTAGAGAATAGGCAGAATGCCAAGGAGCAGGCCAGCCTTTTATGTGACTCTGCAGTGTGATGCATGGTACTTTTGACTTCCTTCTGGCCTCCTGGATTCTCAGGTAAAGCCTGCGTTTTACATGGAAGGTAAGTTTCCTTTCCAGGGTTTATTACTTTAACTCCCAGACAAGAAATGGCAACTCTGTGGCATAGGTGCTACCATTTCCCTGTTCCTCACTGATCTTGGATTTTTTTCCCTCCTTGGAGTGCCAGAATCTCTATAAGAGCACTCCAGGTGGCTATCAAATTGTTAGAGTTAGCAAGAGCGTTAGGACTTACTAACATTCCTGATATAGACACTTGGTTTATCATTGGCAACTATGTGATATCATCTCACTGCTGCCTTACTCTTCATACAGGTCCTAACTATTGAATCTATGTCTGAGTGCATCTACCATAAATGCCTTTGTTTTTACTATCTTTTGGTATGCAGCCCTTGGCTCACTTCTTATAGCCATGGAAGGCTTGCCCTATCACATCTGGGATGTCTGTTCTGGTCCCTCCCATTAACTCCTTACTTTATTAAACTAGTTTCATTCTCTTGCCCATTTCCCAGGTTGATCATATCCAGTTGATCCTGAATATCTTTCTTCAGGGGTAAATTACATAGGAAGAAACTGAAGTATTAACTGGTGAAATAATATGTTGACAGAGATTTGCTTTTAAATGCCCTAGCAAAACCACTAAACAAGAGGGGTAGAACCAAAAATGAAAATGGCAAGATCAAAAATGAAAGAATGTTGATACTTGCTAAAGCTGGGTGATGGCTACATTATACTATTCTATTTTGTGTATGTGTGGATTTTCCATAATAAAAAGTGAAGAAGAAAGACACATGGAGGATTCGAACATATTAACTTTCAGCCAAATAGAGGTCCTGGACAGATGGGACAGAGGTGTGAAGAGCAATTTGGTGATGGCCACAAAGAAGGTACTCTGTGTTTTCTCGACAAATTGGACAGGCCAATCATGTTGTCTTCTAAAACATGGCCCTTTTCTGAGAGATTCTTTATGGAGATGACTATTCATTGTTCCATTTGACTCTGCTATTCTGGTCATAGCTGACTGACCCAGAGAGGGGGTCTTAAACAAAGGCATGTATCTGTATAGCAGAGTGTCTCAGTCTGCACACTACTGATATTTTGGACTGGATAATTTTTTATGTGGGGTGCTGTCTGTACATTGAAGATGTTTAGCAGCATTCCTGACTACCCACTAGATACCAGTAGTGCCACCTCCCCTCCTTCCCAGTTGTGATAATCAGAAAATGTCTCCAGACATTGCGAGATGCCCCTGGGGGGCAGAATTGACTCTAGTTGTGACCCACTGAAATATGTGAATAATGTGAATTTTTAGTTATGCTCCATCCTTGTGGGTGCTGGCTGACTTGATTTGAGTATTTAAATGCCATAATTTTTCCATGCTATATTAAAAGGCTGATTGTAAGTACTATAAATAAATAATAATTTAAAAATAGAAAATTTCAGGTCTCTCTACATGTATGTCTCCCTGTAATAACATAAACATCCTTTAATCCTGAGTCACCCTGGTTTTTCATCTTAATCATATGCAGTCTTGATTTTTTTGCATAAAAGGTTCTTAAGATCATTATTTCCACAATCTCTGCATAAGATTCTTTATTTTACAAAATCTTTTGTACATTACTTTTTTCATCATTTACAGAATACTATTTTTCTTTTTTTTGGATTTTTAGATATAATTATGTAATGCTAGTTTTTACTTTAAAATTAGTCTGAATTTTACAGTGTCTTTGGAAATGTAGCCTTTGCTTGGATGGGAGAGTCTGATAAATTTTGTGGTTCTGGGCACAGCGTAAATGAAACATTTTCAGGTGCTGTAGTATATAAATAAATGAATGTTTTTCCTGGCTCAGTTTTGTACCGTAACTAGCCAACAGCTCTTGTATTAACTTCTTCAACTGAATGGAAGCGTACTAGCACATACTTCTGATTTAATAAAATCCTCAAAATAGGTTTTTGTGCTAATACATTTATAACATGCAGGTGTTTGACACAGGAACATAAATTACATGTACATAAAATTGGTTCAGGGAAATACTGAAATGTGCTGGGGAAGATATTAAAATATATATTTGAACACTTATTTTATAATTCAGCTTGAATATTTTTCAGAACTGTTAGAGAGTTCATAGCTCTATTATATGGTTCATTTTTCTCTGTTAAACATTTATAACCTTTTATGGTTTTTATCATTTCTCTATTTTTCTTGAAGTGATGTTATTTAGTTAGTCTGGTTGTGTAATTTCTTCTTTTTTGGAGCACACACAGATATCTGATTGCTAAAATATCTGGGTAATTATTCCCAAGAATCTTATTTATCAGCTCTTTTTATTATGCTTTCCTATGGAAAATTGTATAGTTTATGGTTATCTTGCTTCTCGAGAAACACAAATCTGCTGGTCTACTTAGAATGGCAGTCATATTTGCATGTTGTGCTAAAAAATATTGGTCACCTATTTGAGATTTTATAGAGACAATGCTATTAAATGCATTATTTTAAAGATATTTAAATTAGCTGAAGGATCATCTCTGAAATTTAAACACGCTAATCTAATTTGCCTCTTAAAACATTTATTAAAAATATGTTCATTGGGTGCTCACTAAATGACAGTGCTCTTTTTTTAAATTATAGTATTTTATTTTATTTATTTTTATTACTTTTTAAAAATTAATTTATTTTATTCATTTTATTTTTGGCTGCATTGGGTCCTCATTGCTGCACCTGGGCTTTCTCTGGTTGCGGCGAGCGGGGGCTTCTCTTGTTGCGGAGCACGGACTCTAGGCGTGTGGGCTTCAGTAGTTGCAGCATGGAGGCTCAGTAGTTGTGGCTCATGGGCTCTAGAGTGCAGGCTCAGTAGTTGTGGCAGACAGGTTTAGTTGCTCCGCGGCATGTGGGATCTTCCTGGACTAGGGGGTCGAACCCGTGTCCCCTGAATTGGCAGGCAGATTCTTAACCACTGCACCACCAGGGAACCCCAACAGTGTTCTTTTTGATCTTTCTTTTTGATCATTGTTTCTAACAAATTACCTGAAACATTTTTTGAGTAAGAAAGAGTAAGAAAAAATTGATATGACTAAAAAGAGGATTAATAGAGAATTAATTGGAATAGAGAATCAGTAATTTACAAATTAAGAAAATTATTGATTATGCATCTATTTTTGGAATGATATTCACATAGCCAAGTCTTTCCCCTCCTTCAAATCTTCCCCTAAATATTCTCTTCCCAATGGGACCTGCTCTGACCAACCAATTTGAAATTATAATTTCATCTCCACCAACCCTGTAGTCCCAATCTTCCCATAGTCTGTGCTCTCTTTTAATAGCACTTATCACTTGCTGATATATAATACATATTTATAATGTTTATTATTAATCATCTGTCTCCTTGCCTCCTTCCCGCAACCCCCACCGAACATCAGCTCTTTAAGGAATTTTTGTCTGTTTAATATGCTTGTCATGCAGGTGCCTGGTGCATAGTGTGTCAGTGCATTAGAAGAATCTTTAATTGTCTAGAATCATAGCACGTAGGTCTCTGCTAACTGCCATTTCTGCTATTGTTTTGTTGTCATCATCACTTCAAACTTAGAACTCTGAAAGATATTGAAGTATGACCTGAATGAACAAAAACATTTAAACTCAGTTTGGTATGGATTTTATGGTTTAGTTTTGTTTTTAATTATTGTTTCTTCAAAATGATAATAACTACCACTTTTGACCAAATGCTATGCCACATATTTCACATGTGCTTTCTGCTAGTCCTCTTGCCCTCTTTAGTGAGGTGGGTAGACAATGTTACTCCCATTTTATCAGTGAGGAAACTGAAACTCAGAGAGGTTAAGTAATTCTAAATGGCCAATCTAGAAATTAAACTCAAGTCAGCTTGAATTCAAAGTCTCTGTGTGTGTGTATGTGTGTGTGTGTGTTTACAGCCGTCTCTAACTTAAAGGGAACTTCTCTATTAACAATATTAATTAATTAATCAATCAGAAATCCCATTCCATGACCATATTGAATAAAATATTTAGCTAAGTTTATATTATAATTATTGGACAGCACACAATATAAGAAATTGTTGAATTACTTATTTCATGTATTTATTAAAATATTTGTGTACTGCCATGTGCTAGGTGCTGGATATGTCACAATGAATAACACAGACATAGCTCCTGCTCTTAAAGAACTTGTGGACTTCTGAAGAAGATAGAGGTATCACCAAAGATTCAGAACTACACCCCCCCACCTTTGCCCCCGGCTGCCATCACTGCCACATTATCACTGGCAGTAGAAAATATTCTGGTACATTCAGATTTTATTCTGTTTTTCCAGAATACATGGTCAAATTTTTATTTTATCAAGAGATATCATCAGGGTCATATGGTCTGATGACCCTGAAGATTGTTACTTTCTTGAGTCTTCACACACTGTGAATCTACAAAGAAAAGTCCAAGTAACAGCAGTAGTAGTTTGTTTTTAATGCTTTCTTTTATTCTGTTATGATGAGAGCAAAGTTGGTTATATTATAATAATCTGTTTCTGAAAATATTTTAATTCTGAAATACCAGATTGAGCATAGAATGGGCACACTGGTCATTTTTAGGTCATTCATGTATTGGTCTGTTCAAACTATTCGTGATAAATTAATTTATTAATAATTGAATTTTGAATGTGTTTTTTTATCTCTTATTTAATTTGCTTTCATTAAACTTTTTAAGGTCAATATTTTCATTCTTACTGGATTCTGACCAAGTCCACATGTAGATGAATTCTGAGTAATAAGGAATATGTTAATCATGAAATGCAGGATTTAATAAAGAATTCTTGATTTTTCATTCCAGTATATTTTCCCAAGTTGCAATGTACTAAAATGATATCCTTAGTTTTAGAATAACTTGGTGTTTTTTTATTTCATAAATACCCCATCTGTTTATTTTTCTTATGCATGAAGGATAAGTAGCAGAAAGACAAACCAAGGCATTCTTCATTAGCTCTTGAATAACTGATAACTTTGGCCATTTTTCTCTCTCTCTTTGTGTTTGCATAATCATAATCTTCTCAAAATTCAATTTGCTTTAGAGATTATCATTTTTAAAAGGACTTTTAAGTAATCTCATTAATAGAATGTAGATCTTAAAATTAGAGTATTTTGAGCATTTGGACTTTGACATCATCCAAGTACAAATTCTGATTGGATGTTCTAACAGAGTGTTTATATCTTTGCTCTTCTAGTATAATTTAAGATTGGAGACACTTCTAGTTTAATATTCCTTAAGAACCACATGAAATAATAGGGGGAAACCCATATAAGGGGTCATGAAAAGTTACTTTGCACGTGCATCAAGGTTCTCCAACCTGGGAAAGTCAAGAGTTAAGAAAAAGTACAATTAAACATCTCAATGGTTTTGAGAAGTTGTATTAATCTGAATGCTTGGATCCTGAGTTCCTAAATTTCTTGTGCTGGGGTCAGGGAGAACTATAAGGTGGAGATTTTAAATAGCCAGTTTGTGTGCTGAGTCTGGCCTACAGTTAATATTTTATTTGGCTTGCATGGTGTTTTTTAAAAGTGTGAATTAATGGCAAGTACATAACAGTTGAGAATTTTTGCACGAAAATTCAAGTTTCTAACCTCTGGAAAAATGGAATATCTGACCATGGTGAGCCTGTTCCCCACATAGCAACCATTAGCTGAGTTGAGTAACTGCACCTTTTGGACATGCTCCAGTTTGCCATAGTTCCCACCACTCCCTCTTCTCCCTGCACACTGACATGTAATCATTGTGCATGCACTGTCACTTTTTCTTATATTTGGTCTGTAGTCATGAGTTTGCATCCCCTACCACAGAAGGACTGTTCTTCCTGCAGAGCCTTCCCCTGGAACCCTTTTCCAGTCTTTAGTGTTAGGCTCTCTCTTCCCAGTGCCTAAGAAGCTCCTAGTCCATACCTCCTTTTAATACTTACCATTTTTCATGGTAAGTGTTCATTTGTTAACTTTCCTTGCTAGACTTTTTTTTTAACATCTTTATTGGAGTATAATTTCTTTACAATGTTGTGTTAGTTGCTGCTGTATAACAAAGTGAATCAGCTATATGTATACATATATCCCCATATCCCCTCCCTCTTGCGTCTCCCTCCCACCCTCCCTATCCCTCCCACCCTCCCTATCCCTCCCCTCTAGGTGGTCACAAAGCACTGAGCTGATCTCCCTGTGCTATGCAGCTGCTTCCCACTAGCTATCTATTTTACATTTGGCAGTTAGACATGAACTTCTTAAAGTAAGGATCTTGTGTTGTATCCTCAGGGGATTCAGACACTTAAATAGTGCTGAATTTTTGCTTGTTTGTTGACAAATGAGATGAATTTTAAATGTTTCCTGGAAAATATAAACTCTAGGATACAAGTGAATCTTTAGGAATCTTTAGTTCCTAATGAGGCTCTAGTGTTTGTCAGTAAAACTCATTAAGAGGGGTTCTTTGATGATTGTTGCAGAATAAGGCCGGGCCTAGGGAGAGGCAAGAAAGACTCCTAGGCTGAAAATTTAAGGAGGCAGTCCCTCTCAGGGTCAGGTAAGTACTTCCTTAAAATTTTATGCTGGAGGAACTTCTCTTCTTTTGCCTCACCATACTCCCAGCACTGCTTCTGAATTTTATATTTAATTTATATTAAGTATATAATTTATAATTATATATTATATATGTTTATATGTATATATAAATTTCTAGCTTAAAAATAAAATATTGGTCCTAATTGGAAAAGCTACAGAAAGAGGAGTGTAGATTGGCTTTAAAGGAAACATGACCACAAGAAAAGATATTTTATTATTATTTTAAAAAATTTATACTTCTGGCTGCTTTAAAGATGTTCTCTTTGTCATTAGTTTTAAGTAACTTGATTATGATGTGCTTGTGTGTAATTTCTTCATGTTTCTTCTGCTCAGGGTTTATTGAGTGTCTTAGATCGATGAGTTTATAGTTTTCATCAAATTTGGAAACACTTCAGCCTTTATTTCTTCAAATATTTTTCTGTCTTCTTTTTGGTGACTCTAATTACACACATATTGGGTTATCTGAAGTTGCCTCACAACTTACTGATACTCTATTCATTTTTTTTTTCAGTCTTTTTTTCTCTTTATGTTTCATTTTGGATAGTTTCTATTGCCATGTCTTCAAGTTTTGACTTTGCTATTTTCTTCTGCAGTTTCCAATCTGCTGTTAGTTATATTCAGTGAATTTTTCATTTGAGACATTTGTAGTTTTCACATCTAGAAGTTTGATTTGGGTTTGGTGTGTCTTTTACATTTAAACATAACATGCTCAAGTTTCCTCTAGTTTCTTTATGTATGGGATATAGTGATGGTAACTGTTGTAATGTCCTTGTCTCTTAAATGTACCATCTGTGTCATTTTTGAGTTGGTTTTAGTGATTAATTTCTCTGCTTTATGGCTTGTACTTTTCTGCTTCTTTGCCTGCCTGGTAATTTTTCATTAACTGCCAGACATTGTGATTTTAGTTTATTGGGTGCTATATATTTCTGTACCTAAAATAGTCTTGAGCTTTATTCTGGGACTCAGTTAAGTTTATTATAAATAACTTCATCTTTTCTGGGTGACATGAACATTTAAGGTGGTAAATGGACATAAAAGAAACATCAGGGAATAAATCTGTGGGAAGAGAATTGTCTTAAAAACCAAGAGGATAGTTTTAACAAATAGAGAAATTAAACATGTCACATGCTGCTGATAGTTCAAATGGGATAAGGACAGAAAACAAGCTACTGAGTAAAGTTGTTTATTTGATGTAGAGAATATTCTGTAGTCTCGTGAGCAAAAATCAGATTATAAAGAGTTGAGAAGTAAGTGAGGGAATGGAGAGGGGCAGCAAGTTCCTGCTGCTGCTGCTGCTTCTTTTTCTTCTCCTCTTCCTCCTCCTCCTCCTGCTTTTGCTACTTCTGCTTCTGCTTCTTTCTTAGATTCTCTTTCTCCTTATATTTTTCTCCATTCTTTTAACAAATAGACTAACAACCTTATGATGGAATATATTCTATTTAAAAAACATATACTTTTTAAAGTTCAGATATTATCCAGAGGATAAAATACCTTTACTTCAGGAGGTTGGTTGGTAACTAACCAACCTTTATTTAATTGGGTATATTTTTAGGGGGCGGAAGAATGGATATTCTTTAGGTTTCAAACTGTAGAGGAAAGTCCTAAATAAATTTCTCACTGTTACTGATTTGGGGTTACTGTGTGCACAGTTTCCTAGTTCTGGTCTAAAATAGTAGCCTCAGTTCCTTTCTATATAACAAACTGTTATAACTTTATATTAGCATTAGCCTTCACTGTTAGCAGTAAAATAGAGCTTGACGACAGCCAGAGAAGACCAAAACATTCCATTATAGCTTTCCTCAATACAAAATAAAACAAAATTTAAAAACTAGATGTGATAGAAGTAATACAAATGGAATTTCAAAAATTTTAGGGGAATTCATCAGATGTTGCTTTCTTTTAAGAAAATAGTAAAGAAGATTTGATCATGGTCTTCAGTATGGTATAACCACATAATGGGTGCTTTATTGAGAACTTGTTTAGTGATAAATACTTTGTGAAATTAAATCTAAGGATATAGATTCAGTGGTGGTAGAAATAGTCCTGAAAGCATAATTAACAAGTTTGGCTTCTACCTCTTTTCTGTTACTTCCTAGCTGTGTGACCTTAAGCAAGTTGCTTAAATTCTCTGATCTTCAATTTCCTTACTTGTAAACTATGGTAAACTTTGATCTCCCAGCCTCATAGACTGTTCATTATAAACAAATGAGAGCAAATGATAAACAAAAGTATGACATCATAAAGTATTAGATGTGTTATTCATGGTATTTCAAGCATTAAATATCACCAGTCATCATTGGAACTCATTGGGTTCTAATTATTTTATTAATTTATTTTATCTTAATAGCATTCAGTTATAGATTTTCTCCCCTAAAAGTATAGGACAGGGTTATTTTAAGATAACATTTCTACTTGAAGGAACTATGGGCACTGCAGGGCTGTTCTGGCATGTGATATTATTGAGGAAATTATGGGGACGAATTTGAGGTTTTGGCCACTTTCTTGAGATCCTTGTGATCAGCCACTTACAAAATAGAATGATAGTCCCTATACTGCATACACTGTTGAAAGAGAGTAAGGATAATGTTAGTGGAAAAGAAATATTGGTTGTCATTACTTTGTTGCCTGTGTACATTTGGTGAAGAAAGGAAAAGTAAGGAGGAAGGGAGGGGTGATATTAGAGTGCTTTCCTGGCAAATGCTTTGTTCTTGTGCTGCATTTTGTAACAGAGGGTATTTACTTTGCTAATTTTCGGTTTTATGATTTGTGCTTTATAAAGCCCATTCATTTCTAGTGCTTTGCAAAATTGCAAAGAGTATTTACTCTACTAAAAATGTAAATAATAAATTCATGTATTATAAGAAATTGAGAACTTAATGTTACAGAAAAACTGCAGGGTCACAGAATTTTATGAGGATATGTTTAGACTAGAAAATAACATTGGGATCACATTTATAGAGTAGACCTTATGTGTATTGATGTATTGTAAATTAAAAAAAGGTAGATGCTGTTACGGATAATATGAATGGTCTATTTTTTATTTAGAATTTTTCTGGGAAAAATATCCATGATCTTTACCAAGAAACCTGTTATTCTGTTGATCTGGCAGCAAGGTGTGACTCATTTGATTTTTTGCATGATAAGGGCAAAAGTGTCGGGAAAGCTTTACACGTCTATATCATGGTACCTTGGGAGTCAGGAATAGCAGAATTTCACAAGTCAAATGAGATAGGCACCATAATGTCAATATTTGTGTACTGATAAATGTGAGTTGTGAAACTTGGCTCCAGTTACCAGATGCTTTAGAGCTTTGCACTTTAAAATTACATTAGTAATGAAAACTAGTGAATACAAAATTTCCACTTTTTAAAAAAAAGTCCTACTCAACTTGTACACTTTTTGAGAAAAATAACTTTAGTTTTGGCAACTGCTGATTAAATAGTTGAATCTGGTTTTGTGCACACAGAGCACATTTTATTCATTACATTAACCACACAGTAAATAAATGAATACCACAGTCATTTACTTTGCTTAGTGTAACTAAAAAGTTAAGTATTAAGTGTGCAATAAATATGTAGAAATGGAAAAGTAATGAGGAATACTATGTACAAAAACACAACATTTTTGTATCTGACCATTACATTTTTCTTGAAACTAAAACTGAACAATCCTAATTTTATTTCTTGTATAATTAGATAAAACCTTTTGGTTTCAAATATAATTTTCATTATTCCTTAATTTTCTTGAACTATTTGTTTATTATTCCTTTTATTTGTAAGTCAGAACTTGTGCTTAATTGTCCTTGTTAAGAACATTTTTAAATATTGAGAGAAACTTTAATTGGCTGTCAGTGACTTCAGATCTTTTTCCTTTTGATATAAAACTATTCTAGGTATTATTACAAATGTGAAGGTAAACAGCTAAATCACAATTTTAACTTTTACATAGAAATAATGTATTACCTGAGCTTTAATCAAGTGGCACTTATCTCAGAGTTGTTTTCCCTTTTTTTGAATGTTTTTTTTTTTTTTTAATTTCTATTTATTTATTTATTTATTTTTAAATTTTTGGCTGTGTTGGGTCTTCGTTTCTGTGTGAGGGCTTTCTCCAGTTGCGGCAAGCGGGGGCCACTCTTCATCGCGGTGCGCGGGCCTCTCACTGTCGTGACCTCTCTTGTTGCGGAGCACAGGCTCCAGACGCGCAGGCTCAGTAGTTGTGGCTCACGGGCCCAGTTGCTCCGCGGCATGTGGGATCTTCCCAGACCAGGGCTCGAACCCGTGTCCCCTGCATTAGTAGGCAGATTCTCAACCACTGCACCACCAGGGAAGCCCTTGAATGTTTTTTACATACATTTAGTGGGTACGTATTGAAAGGAATGAGAAGTATGCCTTTGGTAGACATCAGGGCATACATAGATTATTTTAGTCTTCCATTAAAACTGAAAAAATTAGAATTTCAGATGACATTTTCAATGGTAATTAAATTTCATATTTTTTGCCTTAAATAAATTTATGTTATTTTTCACATAAGAATGGGGAGGTGAGCTATTTGGAGGGAAGGTTGGTAGCTATAGTTACTAAGTACAAATAAAATGATGTAAAATTAAATAATATAAATATAACATAAATCTAAAATTATATTGATGATAACAACATATTCAAGACCTCAAAACAAATTTGCATGTAATACTTTATTCTGTGTAGGAACCACAGTTGATGAACTTTCCTTTAGGCTCATTATGTAACTAAAGACATGTCAGGAAGTTGATGCTTACAGAAAAGTTACAATTAGACACATTTCCTTATTTATTTTCATTGGTAACCATTATTGGAATATAACACATATATGGTATTTACCTTTTCTGCAGTAATTATGAAGAGCTGTGGTTCAGAAGGCCTTTTTGTTTCAAACATTTATAATACTTTTAAGAAAATGTGAAGTAAAAAGCTCCATGTTTGCTTTTCCTTTCAGGATGAGAATTGGAAAATTTAGCCTGGTATGAGGTCAATGATCAGAATATATTATGTTTTAAAAATTTCCCATGGAATAGAAATGGAAATGATTTAGTATGAAAAATTTGTATCTGAAGTTGAGTTCTTAAGGCAAGAAGAAATTCATTTGAAAGAGTTGAAAGGAATATCTCAATTAAAAATCAAAATCATAGTAAGCAGCTATGTGTAGTTACTATTATATTTCAGTAAAATGTATATATATTTCAAAGCCATTTGACAACATATGTTCAAAGTAGAGGTGAACTTATGGTTAAAATAGTGAAGCTTAAGCTTTAGGGACCCTTGCTTGAGTGGGCTTTTTTAAAGGCTGACATGCTGGAAAAAAAGACCAAATTAGCTTTCCTGTCTTCATAGGAAATGATATTTCAAATGACTGATATTTTAAGAAGTGGTTAAATAGTATAGAGCCAAAAAAATATGAAAAAATGTATTATGGCTATAGACAGATAATAAAAATATATTTGTCTCCATTTTTGTGAAGTTTTTGTTGTATTTTTCAGCTTTTAAAAATCTATACTTTGTTGTGATTTCTTTTCTAATTTTAAACAAATTTTTACTTTTTTACAAAATTTTATGTTTGTTACTTTTTTCATTAAAGAGAGGCCCCCATATTGTAAAATTTCAGACCTCCCAAAGCCCTCAGACCAAAGAAGGCTCTTTGCTGTTGATAGATTTAAGAGTAATGTAATTTTCAAAGTCAAATTCTTATAAAGGATGAGTTATATTTATTTATTTATTTATTTTTAATTTTTTTCTCCATTCTATGGGTTGTCTTTTGACTTTAAAAAAAAAATTTATTTGTTTATTTGTTTGTTTGTTTGTTTATTTATTTATTTATTTATTTTTGGCTGTGTTGGGTCTTCACTGCTGCGCACAGGCTTTCTCTAGTTGTGGCGAGCAGGGGCTGCTCTTCCTTGCAGTGTGCGGGCTTCTCATTGTCGTGGCTTATCTTGTTGCGGAGCACGGGCTCTAGGCGCACGGGCTTCAGTAGTTGTGGCACGTGGGCTCAGTAGTTGTGGCTCGCGGGCTCTAGAGCGCAGGCTCAGTAGTTGTGACGCACGGGCTTAATTGCTCCATGGCATGTGGGATCTTCCCGGGCCAGGGCTCGAACCTGTGTCCCTTGCATTGGCAGGCAGATTCTTAACCACTGCATCACCAGGGAAGCCCTATATTTATTTTTAAATAGTTTAATTTATGTGGATTTTAGTTGTCCAATGTAGTACCAGAAGGGCCATTTTCAAATCAATCTCTTTGATATCACCATGAAACACATACCTTTTTTTAGAAAAGTAAACAGAAGAATTATTTCACATTGCAGCTTCAAGTTTGTATACTATTTTTCCTAATATAGATATGTTGTTTGTTTTTCCAAAAGTAAGATATTTGTTTTGATAATTAAGGGTGATATTTTCAGTTTTTATTCCAAGTTAAGTTCCTTCGCCTTCTTTTACTCCCTATTTTACTTTTTCAGTTTGAATTTTTAAGAAATTTTCAGGAATGGAAAACCTTTAGGAGTGTAAAAGGTTTTCACAAAATGCAGAGGAACTAGTCATCTTGAAAAGGCAGTTCTTCAAGTTCCAAGTGTAAGAATCCTTTCTCTGTTTTGAAACTTATATTAAGAATATTCATAGACGATTAATCTATGACTTTCAAATGTTCCTTCTCTTATATTGTTAGTCAGAGAATTTCTAACCATTGCATTTCACCTGTGTCTCTTTTCATTTCTTTCAATAAAGTATTTATTGTCATTCTAAAGAACATTATTGCAGTGCTGTACAATTTTTAGGCTAGCTTGCTAAGATGGGGAAATCTCTGCAGTATCTTTAGGATCTAAGCACACATTTCCTTACTAGACTTTTTGGAGGCTTTTCAAGGTAGTTGGGGCCCACAGCCAGACTGCCTGGGTTTAAATCCTGGCTCTGCCAATGGTGAATTTTGGCAGATTATTAACCTGTCTATGCGTCTCTTCTTCGTCTATAAAATGCCAATAATAATCATACTCTTAAGATAGGTTAATATATAAAAAAGTGCTTTTGTAGTATGCGACATGCAGTAAGTACACAATAAATGTGAGCTATTATAATGGTTCAAGAACAATAGATAATTTGGGGACCTTTTGTTCTCAATAGGGGATAGTACCGGGCCTCCTTTCTTTCCAGGATGCTTCGGGTATGTTTGGAACACCGATATCCATTGTGTACATTGTTTAACCTGTCATGCAGTCAGTCACACATAAAGGATTTGATCATATTTGGGGAGACCTTTAAAGGGCATGATTAATTTTGAAAATGATTTATTGAAGATAGTTAATATAACATTATTACATCTTCCAAGCTTGTGTGAAAGGAAATCATGGATAGGATTTGGATTGAGAGCTGGGTTTTGACACTATTCATTGACTAATTTTAAACATCTCTGCTCCAAAATGTTTTTTTGTAGAAATTTCTGGTGTAAAATCCTATTCTTCTCTAATTCTTTGTCTATTCAGTTGCATTTCTGCTTAGTTATATCAGACAGTTTCTTAAGTGAGAGAGTTATTTTTAAACCCTGTTATGTGAAGACAAATTATTTGGCAGTAGACAAAAATGAGGTGACTGAGTTGGGGGGAAGAAGGGATTTAGCACTTACCAGGTAGGTTTGGAGGAGAGGATGGGAGAGGCTGGAGGTAGAGCAGTGATGGAATTTGGCTCAACTGGATGGATTAAAAAATAGAAGGGCTTCTGAAGTGCTTGCTAATTGCAAGTTTAGAGTAGTAAGCAACTTCTGCAAATGTCAGGAGAAAGTGGAAGGGATGTTCTAAGAGTTATTCAGGAAGAGTTTCGTTTCTTCTGTGGTGGTGCTGCCACATCTGATAGCTGCTGGTGAAGAGGGGATGAAAACAAGCCAGGATTGATGTAAGCCTAGCCAATTTGGATTCCATGATTCCATGAGTATAAGTAGTTTGTGTCCTAAAATTCCTCATGCCCTGGTCAAAGAATCTTTGCATTCAAAACAAGTGACTGAGAATTTTACAATATGGTTGAATCTCAAGATGCAAAAAAAACTATGGTTCCCAGTTTCTTTCCTAAAGAGTAGTTTAATCCTTTGCTTATGGAAAATCAACAGAGAGAGGCAAACCAGAAACTTCTCTTGGCAATTTCCCTTAATAGTTCATTAAAACCTCTCATCCTGGGCTTCCCTGGTGGTGCAGTGGTTGAGAGTCTGCCTGCCAATGCAGGGGACACGGGTTCGAGCCCTGGTCTGGGAAGATCCCACATGCCGCGGAGCAACTAGGCCCGTGAGCCACAACTACTGAGCCTGCGCGTCTGGAGCCTGCGCTCCGCAACAAGAGAGGCCGCGATAGTGAGAGGCCCGCACACCGCGATGAAGAGTGGCCCCCGCTCGCCACAACTAGAGAAAGCCCTCACACAGAAACGAAGACCCAACACAGCCAAAAATAAATAAATAAACAATAAATAAATAAATTAAAAAAAAAAACCAAAAACCTCTCATCCTGCTATCTTGTGACATATTAGTAGATCTGTAAATATTTAAGACATTTATAATGTGTAAATATACCATGGTACCTTGGAGTAAGACAGAAGTGGGAGGGGCATGTCTAATTATGAAAGTCATGTGAGATAGCTGGTAGATATTTGTTGAGGAAGACAAATGCCATGTTACACAAAGAAATCTTCTGCATCATATAGTGTGTTTAGACTCACATTGTAAAATATTCTTCTGTGTATTTTCTACAAGTCTTCTACAATGTTGAATCTAGGCTAAGAACATATAATGCTTTATGCTGTTTTCATCCATTTGCTTTAGGCTTGGGTTTGTACTTCCTGTTATCTCTCATTTTAGGAAGTAGCCTGAAGCAACCAGATCTTTGTTGCTGCCAACCCTGGAGAGGGAAAAACAAAGGAAATAGTTATATAATCTAAGAAGGGAATTTAAAGAGACCAACAGTTTTTTTTTTTTTTTTTAAACATCTTTATTGAAGTATAATTGCTTTACAATGGTGTGTTAGTTTCTGCTTTATAACAAAGTGAATCAGTTATACATATACATATGTTCCCATATCTCTTCCCTCTTGCATCTCCCTCCCTCCCACCCTCCCCATCCCACCCCTCTAGGTGGTCACAAAGGACCGAGCTGATCTCCCTGTGCTATGCGGCTGCTTCCCACTAGCTATCTATTGTACATTTGGTAGTGTATATATGTCCATGACACTCTCTCACCCTGTCACATCTCACCCTTCCCCCTCCCCATATCCTCAAGTCCATTCTCTAGTAGGTCTGTGTCTTTATTCCCGTCTTGCCACTAGGTTCTTCATGGCCTTTTTTTTTTTTCCCCTTAGATTCCATATATATGTGTTAGCATACTGTATTTGTTTTTCTCTTTCTGACTTACTTCACTCTGTATGACAGACTCTAACTCCATCCACCTCATTACAAATACCTCCATTTCATTTCTTTTTATGGCTGAGTAATATTCCATTGTATATATGTGCCACATCTTCTTTATCCATTCATCCGATGATGGACACTTAGGTTGCTTCCATGTCCTGGCTATTGTAAATAGAGCTGCAATGAACATTTTGGTACATGACTCTTTTTGAACTATGGTTTTCTCAGGGTATATGCCCAGTAGTGGGATTGCTGGGTCGTATGGTAGTTCTATTTGTAGTTTTTTAAGGAACCTCCATACTGTTCTCCATAGTGGCTGTATCAATTTACATTCCCACCAACAGTGCAAGAGTGTTCCCTTTCCTCCACACCCTCTCCAACATTTATTGTTTCTAGATTTTTTGATGATGGCCAATATGACCGGTGTGAAATGATATCTCATTGTAGTTTTGATTTGCGTTTCTCTAATGGTTAATGATGTTGAGCATTCTTTCATGTGTCTGTTGGCAATCTGTATATCTTCTTTGGAGAAATGTCTATTTAGGTCTTCTGCCCATTTTTGGATTGGGTTGTTCGTTTTTTTGTTATTGAGCTGCATGAGCTGCTTGTAAATCTTGGAGATTAATCCTTTGTCAGTTGCTTCATTTGCAAATATTTTCTCCCATTCTGAGGGTTGTCTTTTGGTCTTGTTTATGGTTTCCTTTGCTGTGCAAAAGCTTTTAAGTTTCATTAGGTCCCATTTGTTGATTTGTGTTTTTATTTCCATTTCTCTAGGAGCTGGGTCAAAAAGAATCTTGCTGTGATTTATGTCATAGAGTGTTCTGCCTAAGTTTTCCTCTAAGAGTTTGATAGTGTCTGGCCTTACACTTAGGTCTTTAATCCATTTTGAGTTTATTTTTGTGTATGGTGTCAGGGAGTGTTCTAATTTCATACTTTTACATGTACCTGTCCAATTTTCCCAGCACCACTTATTGAAGAGGCTGTCTTTTCTCCACGGTATATGCTTGCCTCCTTTATCAAAGATAAGGTGACCATATGTGCGTGGGTTTATCTCTGGGCTTTCTATCCTGTTCCATTGATCTATATTTCTGTTTTTGTGCCAGTACCAAACTGTCTTGATTACTGTAGCTTTGTAATATAGTCTGAAGTCAGGGAGCCTGATTCCTCCAGCTCCATTTTTCGTTCTCAAGATTGCTTTGGCTATTCGGGGTCTTTTGTGTTTCCATACAAATTGTGAAATTTTTTGTTCTAGTTCTGTGAAAAATGCCAGTGGTAGTTTGATAGGGATTTCATTGAATCTGTAGATTGCTTTGGGTAGTAGAGTCATTTTCACAATGTTGATTCTTCCAATCCAAGAACATGGTATATCTCTCCATCTATTTGTATCATCTTTAATTTCTTTCATCAGTGTCTTATAATTTTCTGCATACAGGTCTTTTGTCTCCTTCGGTAGGTTTATTCCTAGATATTTTATTCTTTTTGTTGCAATGGTAAACGGGAGTGTTTTCTTAATTTCACTTTCAGATTTTTCGTCATTAGTGTATAGAAATGCAAGAGATTTCTGTGCATTAATTTTGTATCCTGCTACTTTACCAAATTCATTGATTAGCTCTAGTAGTTTTCTGGTAGCATCTTTAGGATTCTCTATGTATAGTATCATGTCATCTGCAAACAGTGACAGCTTTACTTCTTCTTTTCCGATTTGGATTCCTTTTATTTCTTTTTCTTCTCTGATTGCTGTGGCTAACACTTCCAAAACTATGTTGAATAATAGTGGTGAGAGTGGGCAACCTTGTCTTGTTCCTGATCGTAGTGGAAATGGTTTCAGTTTTTCACCATTGAGGACAATATTGGCTGTGGGTTTGTCATATATGGCCTTTATTATGTTGAGGAAAGTTCCCTCTATGCCTACTTTCTGCAGGGCTTTTATCATAAATGGGTGTTGAATTCTGTCGAAAGCTTTCTCTGCATCTATTGAGATGATCATATGGTTTTTCTCCTTCAATTTGTTAATATGGTGTATCACGTTGATTGATTTGCGTATATTGACGAATCCTTGCATTCCTGGGATAAACCCCACTTGATCATGGTGTATGATCCTTTTAATGTGCTGTTGGATTCTGTTTGCTAGTATTTTGTTGAGGATTTTTGCATCTATGTTCATCAGTGATATTGGCCTGTAGTTTTCTTTCTTTGTGACATCTTTGTCTGGTTTTGGTATCAGGGTGATGGTGACCTCATAGAATGAGTTGGGGAGTGTTCCTCCCTCTGCAATATTTTGGAAGAGTTTGAGAAGGATAGGTGTTAGCTCTTCTCTAAATGTTTGATAGAATTCGCCTGTGAAGCCATCTGGTCCTGGGCTTTTGTTTGTTGGAAGATTTTTAATCACAGTTTCAATTTCAGTGCTTGTGATTGGTCTGTTCATATTTTCTATTTCTTCCTGGTTCAGTCTCGGCAGGTTGTGCATTTCTAAGAATCTGTCCATTTCTTCCAGGTTGTCCATTTTATTGGCATAGAGTTGCTTGTAGTAATCTCTCATGATCGTTTGTATTTCTGCAGTGTCAGTGGTTACTTCTCCTTTTTCATTTCTAATTCTATTGATTTGAGTCTTCTCCCTTTTTCTCTTGATGAGTCTGGCTAATGGTTTATCAATTTTGTTTATCTTCTCAAAGAACCAGCTTTTAGTTTCATTGATTTTTGCTATTGTTTCCTTCATTTCTTTTTCATTTATTTCTGATCTGATCTTTATGATTTCTTTCCTTCTGCTAGCTTTGGGGTTTTTTTGTTCTTCTTTCTCTAATTGCTTCAGGTGCAAGGTTAGGTTGTTTATTTGAGATGTTTCCTGTTTTTTGAGGTAGGCTTGTATTGCTATAAACTTCCCTCTTAGCACTGCTTTTGCTGCGTCCCATAGGTTTTGGGTCGTCGTGTCTCCATTGTCATTTGTTTCTAGGTATTTTTTGATTTCCCCTTTGATTTCTTCAGTGATCACTTCGTTATTAAGTAGTGTATTGTGTAGCCTCCATGTGTTTGTATTGTTTACAGATCTTTTCCTGTAATTGATATCTAGTCTCATAGCGTTGTGGTCGGAAAAGATACTTGATACGATTTCAATTTTTTAAAATTTACCAAGGCTTGATTTGTGACCCAAGATATGATCTATCCTGGAGAATGTTTCATGAGCGCTTGAGAAAAATGTGTATTCTGTTGTTTTTGGGTGGAATGTCCTATAAATATCAATTAAGTCCATCTTGTTTAATGTATCATTTAAAGCTTGTGTTTCCTTATTTATTTTCATTTTGGATGATCTGTCCATTGGTGAAAGTGGGGTGTTAAAGTCCCCTACTATGATTGTGTTGCTGTCGATTTCCCCTTTTATGGCTGTTAGTATTTGCCTTATGTATTGAGTTGCTCCTATGGAGACCAACAGTTTTTAAGCTGCTTCTCTTCCTCTCCTTCCCTTCTTCTCTCCCTCCCTCTCTCCTTCTCTTTCTTCCTTCCTTCTTTCCCTCCCTTCCTTTCCTCTTTCCTTTTTTCCTTCCTTTCTTCCTTTTTAAAAGCTGGAACTGTTTAAGTTTATATGGAACCCTAACAGAAAGATTACAGAAAGTCTGCTCTGGTGGAGACATGGATGAGGCAGTGCCCATAACTCTTCCTGGTTGTGGTTCTGGGGAGAATAATTTGAAAACAACTGTTTAATTATATTAAAAGCAGAGACCAGGATGTTTAAACAACTTGATTCGGCTTCTGACTTTGACTCTTGGGATGATGTGAGCAGGCTGAAAACTCTTCTAGTAATAGGGAAATTCTTGACATGGATTGCCAAAATAGCCATTGAAATTTTAAATTCTCTTGTATTTCTTACTTGCTTTTAAACTCCCTAAGTAGTGTTTGAATATGGTAGCAAAATTATATGTGTCAGTTTTGTTAGCCACTTTTCTTTATAATTTAATATAAGATCATATGTATTTTACATACACATGGTTCTGTTGTTTTAGTAGCTGGGAAAAAGTCTGGTAGATTTAAATCTACACATTTTAAGAAACTAAAAACTTTCCATTTTCTAAGACAGACCTTTATTTCATGATTACAGTGCAAATAATTGGTTAAAGGTTTACAAATTAATATACCAAAAATTAAAGAGTTTACCAAACTCTTGAAAAATTCTAAATTTATTAAAAAAATTTTTTAGCACTTCTTATACCAAACTTATTTTCTATTTCTTTTCTATACCCTACAGAAGAACATAAACCTGAAATTAGCAGGACAGTATGTATATAGCAACATTACATTATTATGAAATAGTTATCTGCTCTAGAAAGCTCTTTTTCCTCTAGAGGGCAATGCTTCACTTTTACATCACTAATCCAGAGGAAAATTTAAGAACAGCTTTTTTTCTTAAGAGACAAAAATGGTTCATTTTGCTCATTTTCTCTCTTTTAAAATACATTGTATAGCTGAGACATTTAACAAGACATGCTTTTAACCAGAAAATATCCAAGATAATTAGAACTTCCATAAACTAATATTTGATTTGGATTTTTAGGGAAGATTTCTTTGGCTTTCCTTTTTTATTTTCTAAGAAAGCATTAGAAAAAGCTTGACCTATACTCTAAGTTTAGTTATAATTGAGTTCTCTTTTTTAAAAGATAAACTTTCTTTCCCTCTTAAAAAAACATTTTGATTTAAGGTTCCAGATTTGTCACTTCACTTGCTAAAAAGCAAACGAAACAAAAAGAAAAACCCAAAATTAGAACTAAAAACTCAGACTCTCCTCTTTGTTCTACTTTTCTATTTGTGTTTTTCATGCTATTTAAAATTTTAGGCTATTCCTCTTGTGCCATAGCTTTCTTTTTTGTGGTATTGCCACAAAACAAATGGATTTGTTAAGAAAACAAAAGCCTTCTCCACCCCCTTTAGCGCACTCTTACTCTACCCTCCTTAAAAGTGAAACCAAAATATATTAGTGTGGTAGACTGAACTCTAAGATGGTCCTTAAGATTTCTGGCCCCTGTGTACATATATACCTTCACCTAGTTATTCAGTCAGATCTAGGTACTGCTGTGAAGGGATTTTGCAGATGTAATTAAGATCCCAAACAGTTAATCTTAAATAGAGAGGGATTATCTGGGTGGGCCTGACCTAATCATATGAGTCCTTTAAATATGTGGTTAGAGATCAGAGACAAGTCAGACAGATGTGAAATGTGAGAGGAATTCAATTTGAGAGAGATTCTCCATTGGTGGTTTTGAGATGGAGGGGTCCATGGTGCAAGGACCTGAAAGTATCCTTTAGATGCTGAGAGTGGTCTCCAGTGGACAGCCAGCAAGAAAACCAGGGCCTCAGTCCTACAACCACAATAAACTGAATTCTGCCACAACCCCGTGAGCTTGGAAGTGGACCCTGAGCTCTGGATGAGAAAGAAGCAAGACAACACCTTGATTTTAACTTCATTAGACCTTGAGTAGAGGACTCAGTCAAGCTGTGTGCAGACTTCTGACCTACAGAATGGCAAGACAATAAATGGGTGTTGTTTAAAGCCTCTGAGTTTGTGTTAATTTGTTATGCAGCAATAGAAAACTAATACAATCAAGGTAAATAAATTCCTTTAACACTGTGCTCACAGAGTTGGCTTGAAAAGTGGAAGCTCTCACATGATATGATACTGAAACAGTAGTGTTCAACATTTGAAGATCTGCTTTCCCTGTTATAGTGGTAGTTTGCTGGCCAAAATCCATGCTCCCTTTTTCCTGGTACCATTCCCTATTGGGTTGACTTCATGCCTAACTTCAGAGGTGAGACTCAGCTTAATCTATTTAGAGTATACCACGTGAAGACAGCACATGTGTTCTAAACTGGTCCATATGAATAAAACAGAGGAGGACTTTGGTGAGAATGTTGGGGCACATACTCTCTTTTCTCCTCTGAGCTTGGTGATGTGAGTATTGAGGTTTATGGATATTGAAGCTCCAAGGGAGAGCCTGGAGTTTTGAGGAGGCTATTATATACAGCCTAAAACTTAAACCAGAGGAAGCAAAGCTAAGAAAAGGATTCTGATGAGGTTTGAGGATGGGGTCATGCTGTATGTGAATATAAATCTATTCTTGACTGTTCAGTTATATGGGCCAGTAAAAATTTTTTTTGTTTAAGCCTATTTGCATAGAGTCTCTTCTTTCTTGCTACTGAAAAAAAATCTAAATTAATAGACCAGTCATTATCTCTTTGATTGTCATGATACCTTTCTCCATCTTTCCATAGAATATGTTCTAGACTAGTAAACTCTCATCATCTGGATATGTTTTCTTTTGTCTTTGTCTAGTTTTAGGTCTAGAGGTAGAAATTGGTGAAAAAATTATAATAAAATGTTATAAAGTTATTGTTTTTATATTTTAACCCAATTGAACAATTCAGGAAAATAAGTATTATGGCTCCCATAATATTTCTATCATAACACATATTTGAAGACTATTAACTTATTATTAGCTTTGTCTAAAACTTGTCCTTTTAGAAATTATGTCAGTAAAGTAGAACCCATTTTGTTTAAAGGTTATGTTTCAAGTTAGTGAAAATGTAAACCATACAATTCTCATTAATTTCCATTATAATTCTGTTGACTGAAACATGTTGGAGATAGTTGCACATGAAAAAAATAATATTTGCCCTATGTAAAGATGAAAACAGTTGGTTTGTGTTGCTAAAATTAGTACAGTGCCTCTTCATAATCACAATCTTACTAGCAGAAGTGGATAGAGTCAGTGATACAAAATGTGATATTGCAAGCATAATAGTTCCTCTGTAATAATTTAAAGTACTTTGAAATGTGTGTATTTTAAACATGTGTGTGTGTGTGTGTGTGTGTGTGTATTGAAAACTTTGTGGGTTTTCATTTATTTGTTTACTTGCTTTTTATACTTTAAGGTCTTGTCTTTTACTTGCAGGCATTAATTTTCCCAGAATGTAGTTGTGATAACAGACCTCCCTGGTCTTAAGGTTTTCCTAGCTGAGCTAGCCCTTCTAGGAGGGTATCTTAAATATTAGTGTCTTAGCAGGTTAGAATTGACTCAAATAGAGTATAGCAAAAAATACTTCCATTTTTATAAACACTTAAAAGTAATTTGAGGATGAGTAAAATGTACATGAGGTATATCAGGTATTTTTAGATTTCTTAAGGAAAGACTACAAAGGAAATTTCCAGCATAAGAGATATATACTTTAAATATATGAATTTCAAAATGGAATTTGACTATTCTTATAAGAGGAGGTAGAATACAAGTTGAGTGAAAAAGATCAATTATTGATATAGGAATTAGGAGGAGCCTAGTAGTTTTTTTTTTTTTTAATTGCAAGGATGGATTTATAGAGGAAGCTTTAATTTAAAGAGGAAATCTAGGGTGAATTGATCTTGAGTGGCATGACTGAGGGGAAGTATGGTAATGGATATAATTGAGAACATGGAAAGGAAGGGCAGAGGAGGAGCAGAAATGACCCCTAATGTGTGTCTTTTATATCAGGGAAATTGCATAAAGAGGCAAAAACCCATAGCCAAGAGAAAAACATGCTAGGTATTTACTGTGGTCAGAGAACAAGGGGGTCATTGGCCAAGTTAATGAATCAAATAATGAGATGGATGTTGTATTAGTTTGCTAGAACTGCCGTAACAAAGTACCACAGACTCGGTGTCTTAAACAATAGAAATTTATTTCCTCACAGTTCTGGAGGCTAGAAGTATGAGATCAAGGTGTGGGCAGGGTTGGTTTCTTCTGAGGGTCTCTCTTTTGTCATCTTCTTCCAGTGTTATCACATGGTCTTTCCTCTGTGTGTGTCTGTCTTCATCTCTTCATATAAGGACACCAGTCATATTGTATTAGGGTCCATCCATATGACCTCATTTTACCTTGATTATCTTTTTAAAGGCCCTATTTGTAATGCAGACACATTGTGAGGTACTAGGGGTAAAGACTTCAATATGTGAATTTTGCAGGGGTGCGGGGGATATGATTCAGCCTACAATAGACATGTTTACTTCAAGTTTGCTATGGACCTAGCCTAATATGGTGGCTGTGAGAATTGAAGGGAATAGCCTGGCTAATAAAAAGAAGAATCATTAAGATGAGTTATTTAGAATGCAGGATAGATACATTTTTTTAAACTTTTGTTTTTATTTGAACTTTTGAAAAAAGGGAAAACCTTGTTTTGAATAGGAAGCTATATTTGAACACTCACTGAGCATCAGAATAACTGTTCTAAGAAAGCACACTCTCTATTAGGTAATATTATAAAAATGTGTGAGTTGTCAATGGAAATAAAAGAAAAAGAGCAAAAGAGAAAACTTAGCTCCATGGGATGACTTTAGTGAGGAGTGCTGTTAAATGTCTCAGATCTTTGTAAAAGCAGGAAAATATCTGGGATTGTGGAATGCCACCTAAACTAAGACAATAGAAATTATGAATTGCTGGCCAAAGAATCATTGAGAAGAGGATTTGTCAAGAAGGAAGTCATTGATATCTTCAAGGCAATACTTTCTTTTGTAGTGCCACTGTGGGTGTGGGTGTGGGTGTGGGTTGCAGTCAGTATATGTTGAGATGGAGAGGTGTTGTAATTAGGGAGAAGGGGTTCAATTTTATCCTTCACAAAATTCATCACAATCTTTTCTGAGTTGTCTAATACACTCAATTGTTATCTATACCTTACCAAACATTTTGAGCTATCCTTATATTTCAGGAAAGCTATAGCTCATACTTAAATGATATTTAATGATCAAATTGTGATTGAACCAAAAACTGCAGTTGTGCTTTTCAGTGGTTACCTCAAAATTCAATGCTCGGATAAGCAGAAAGAACATAGAAATCTTTATAGTCTCAATCCATGTCTAATTTTTTGGCTCCAACTCTTATTCAAATCTGTTTCCAGGACCTTGGGGCTGAACATTTAATCCATGTTTATTCCCTTGAATAAGTGGCAGTATAAATTTTATGGTAGAATCAGTTCAGATGGAAAGTACCAGAGCCAGGTATGGGGTTACTATTCTGAGAGTGGTGAACTAGAGCCAGAGGTCTTTAGGGAGGGGAGACCCCTGTGCTAAGATGTGTCCATGATGGAGAAGGCTTTCTCCAGCTGAGAGTGATGCTAGAGGTCCTGGTGGTATGGCACTTTTTCTTTAATGAGAACAAATTAACTCTTCCTGGAGATGATTTTTAGAAATTATTATCTGATTCTGTTGTACTGTAAAGTATCTTCAGTAGAGTTATTTCCTTCTTTTAGTTTTCACTTTTATATTTTATTCATTCATTCCACAAGTTTTGTGGAGTGTGCCAGGCACTGTTCTACATGCTTGGTGAACAACTATGAATATCTCTGCCAGAGTAGAGCTTATATTCTAGCAGAGAAGACAAATAATGATCAATAATATGATAATATATTAATATACTATAGTTACATTAATTAATATATAATTTATTAATTTTAAGATATTATATATAGTTAATAAATAAGAAAACAATGCACCCTGCTAGAAGGTGATAAGTGCTATCACCTTCTTTGATCGCGAATAGGCATACTTTATATTTTCCAGGTAAACCTGTTGGCAAACAAAATATATGGTATAAAGTTACAACAGCCAATTTTATAACTATGAGCTAATGAAACTTTGTGATGCTCTTTAATGTTTATATTTACCCCCTACAAGTAATTGATTTTCAAATTTAGTAACTTTCTTCCAAATAATGTAGCTTGCATCTATTAGTGTGCCTTTTAAAATCACCAAGTCATTTGCCCAGTCTTCTGGTTAACCTGAACCTCTGTTCCATGAGATCTTTGAACATTGAGGCCTGATAGAAGGCTCAGGGTGCTTTTGAAAATTCACCAAGTATAATTCTCCCTTCACCTGACAAGAGATTGGGCAGGTAAAGTGCCTTTGTTTTTCCTGGAGTCATGGTACAGCAGAACCTTTACTGTTCTGCCCCAAGAGAAAATTTTTGCCTGTCCAAAAAGGGAAGGAAGAGGAAACAAGGATAGCTCTACTCAAGTCTTGCATTTCTCTTTTCCTCTCCAGAGTCTATGTATGCATTCTATTTTGAAATATTTCTATTAGAGAAAACAAAAACCCTGATTCTCAGTGTCTTGACTGGGAAAACAAATGTACAATTTGTAATCTCCTGGCTCCATAAAGTTGAAATCACTGGGGACAGATGTATTTCAGAATTCAGATTTTTTGGCCTTTTTTGCCTTTTTAGTACCTGTGCCAGATATTTGCTTTGCAATGCTCTTCATTTAAAAATTTTAACCCCAGTTACTGGACTTTAAGATTATTATTAGTGGTTTATTACTTTATTTGCTTGGGGCTTATAATTCTTAAGAGGCATCTTTTAGCAAACTCAATTAGCATTTTACTATTGAGCCATGAGTTTTTATACCTTCTAAACAAATACTGGAAGACAACTCAGCATTACTAGAATTTGTAAAACATTAGTATATATGTATATATATAGACACATTTATACCTTCAATATGTAATTGAAACCTTGTGTTGCTCTACAATGTTTATATTTACTCTCTACAAGCAGTTGATTTTCAAATTTAGTAGCTTTCTTCCAGATAATGTAGCTTGTATATATACATGTGTGTGTGTTTGTGAATATATATACACATATATATGAATTTATAAATATATATATCAGTTTATAAATATCCTAAAAGGCTTAGCTAATTTAGGTATAACAAATTGAGTGGGTAAAGTAGGAAAATCCAGTGATTAATTTAATAGTTATTTACTTAGTTTATCAAAGAATGCATATTGTTTTGGTGAACAGTCAAACATGAGTACTTTTCCCCCAGATTCAGTTACATTAAATAAAAAGAGTAAATTTTTTTTTTTTTACTCTTTTAAGAGTTTGTGCAGTTAAGAGTAAAAAATCATGTATGCCTAAGTAAGTAAGTCAGAAAGAGGAAGACAAATACCATATGATATCACTTATATGTGGAATCTAAAATATGACACAAATGAACTTATTTATGAAACGGAAACAGACTCACAGACATAGAAAACAAATTTATGGTTATCAAAGGGGAAAGGGAGTTGGGGATGGATAAATTAGGAGTTTGGGATGAGCAGATACAAACTACTATCTATAAAATAGACAGACAGGACTTCCCTAGTGGCACAGTGGTTAAGAAACCGCCTGCCAATGCAGGGGACACGGGTTCGAGCCCTGGTCTGGGAAGATCCCACATGCCGCGGAGCAACTAAGCCCATGCGCCAAAACTACTGGACCTGCGCTCTAGAGCCCGTGAGCCACAACTACTGAGCCCATGTGCCACAACTACTGAAGCCCACATGCCTAGAGCCCATGCTCCACAACAAGAGAAGACACCGCAATGAGAAGCCCATGCACCACAACGAAGAGTAAGCCCCCATTCGCCACAACTAGAGAAAGCCTACGCGCAGCAACGAAGACCCAATGCAGGCAAAAATAAATAAATTTATTAAAAAATTTAAAAAAATAAATAAAATAGACAACAAGGTCCTACTGTATGGCACAGGGAACTATACTCAGTATCCTGTAATAAACTATAATGGAAAAGAATTTTAAAAATCATGTATGCAAGAAACTTTTGGGAGCAGTAGTAATTTTTTAGATTAGAAGATAAGAAGGATATGTTCTCATTTACTTAGAGTTTGGGTCCTTGGCTTGAACGTCATTCTAGGTAATTCTAACCACTGAGTGTTTGTGTTTGCTAATGAACTTTTAGCCTTTAAACTGAGATTTGTCTCTGATCTTCAGAGAAGTTCCCAGATGTTCCCTTACATAAAAGTTGGTATCTGAGAAACGTTTTCAGAAAATATATCTCCTCCACCAAGTCTTCTATTTTCTTTAAAGTAACTCAACCAAATAATATGGCCTATTAAATTGTTTCATCTTAATTCAGGGACAAAAGAGGAATGCTGCTCTGGAGGTCGCCAGTATATGCCAAATATTTTCTCCTTCTTTGCCAAGTGTGCTGTTCATTGTTTGGTCACCTGTGTCTGTCAGTTTAGCACATTTAAGGCAGTTCTCAGCACCCCCATTCTTCTCTAAATCTTACATGGAGGCTTCAAACATTGTCTGGCTCATTATTTCCCAATGAAGGTTAAGCCCTTGACTGTCAGACGGAACCCTTCGCTAATCAGAGCCCTTGCTTTGGCACTGAACGTGTCATGTCTGTGAGCCTTCCCACTGCGATCAGGGGCACGATGCGCACTCGCATTAAGTAAGTGTCCAGTGCCCACGGGTCTCTGGGGAGAACTGCTTGCTATTTTCTGCGTGACAAATTTTTAGCTTGCTAAAATTCTAACTCCTCTTTAACAGGCTCTAAGTAAAATTGGATGAGGTATTCCTCAGTTCACTAAGAAGAGTTTGCTTAATACTACCCTGTTTAACCTCTTCAGTTTTGATGAAGTTGAGTCCACACTTGAATAATGAAAGTAATACTTTCAAATGTGGAAAAAATAGTAAAATTTCCCACTCTTTAAAAAATAAATGTGTCAGATATATGTTACCTAGTATTTAACTTAATGTTAGGTGAAAACCATCTTGGTTCTTTTTGATTTAATTAAAAAGGATAACTCAAGATTGATTCACACTGTTAAAATGGTATCATAAAACTACATTGCTTCCTTTGATTCTATCTTTGCTTCAAGAAATATATAATTTATGGTTCCTTTTTCAGTTGATAGGGTTTTACCAGCTGCAGGGATAGAAAGATTGAATTGATGGGCAGGTTTCATGCCTTTGAATTGTCAAAGAATGCTTTTGGGAGTAAGTCAGGATTCTTCATTAGTATTCATAGGAGTGCTCCCATGTCTTGTGTTTGATCACTGCTTCTTGCTTCCATTTTCAGCTTTCCTTGGTTAGAGCAGGGAGCTGGCCCGACTGATGCAAGTGTCTTGGTGTTTGATTTCTTTATGGGTTAGCTTTTTGAAGAAAATTCTCTACATGGATAGAGGCCATACTCTTGTATTTGTCTAGTTGATTCATGGGTTAATTTTAGACACAAGACTAGCTCTACAAGCTTAGTGCATTTTTCTTTTTAAAAGAAAGTACATTATAGAAGTTAAAAAAAATTATAGTTCACTTATTCTTGGGGAAATATACTCTGTAAAGTTATTCATGTTTCATGACTGTAATGAATGTATTGAGATTTCATTATACTTACTCTATAAACAAATTAACATTTTAATTTTGGAATTTCTGATATTTTTGGTTTTAGTAGCTGATCCCCTCATATAGAAATTAAGTGAGGGCAGAAAAAGCACATAAAGTTTCAAAGTGAAAAACAAGGTATATTAAGTGTCAGAGTTGTTGAAGGCCAGAGGAAAACAATTTTCTTTCTCACTAAGAAGCTATAGGAAATAGTTTATAGAAAGTTGTAAAATTATAAAAAAACCATACTTACTGTTTAACTCAACAACTTTTAAATTTCTTTGTATGTGTTGATGTTTCTTGTAAGACTGCTGTAATAAAGATTCAGTGACTTTTTTTAAAGTATAAAATCAATTATAATCCATCAGATGGATTAAAACTGTTTTAAAATATTTGCTTCTCTGGGAAAAGGATAAATCATTAGGTTTACATATTGGGCTCTTAGTTTCTATACTGCTCTCTGTTTACTTCACTAGTATTGGAACTCTCTTACCAAAAATTTATATTTGGTATATATACACATATATACTTTCTGGGGGGGGGGATAGCATGAGAGGGGCTTTTTAAAAGTTTTTTTCTCTTGATTATAAAGAGATAAATATTTATTGTACAAATTTTATAAGAAAAAAGAAGGGAAGAAACCCCACCAGTAATCCAATACCCCGAGGCAAGCAATAGATATTGGTTTATTTTCAAACTTAGATGGACAATTATTTTTTGTCTTTTATGAATAGTTAACTCATGTTTCTAGCTCATTTAACCATTAGGGTTTCAATAAATCTATTTATATGAGATAAGCAAATATAAATTTATTTACTTTATATGAGCAAATTATTCATCTTTTAATTTTCTTCATTGATTTTATGGTGACAAAGCCCATTCTGTGATTTATATTCACTATTATTTTTTTTTTTTGGCTGTTAATAATTAGTTTTTAAATTTTTCATTGCTTTTGATTTATTTTAAATTACACAAATAATATGTGAATATAGTCTTGGAAAAGATTCAGACGTACCCTTGTAAGTTCCCTTTTTTTATGGTTTCCTGTGACAGTCAGTCCCCTACTAGATTTTAACCATGGTCACCAGTTTCATGTGACATTTTCCTTTGCATTAGTGTATGTATTAGGATTTTGAGTGGGGTTTTTTCTGTTGCTCTTGACTAGGGGACAAAACCAAGGACACATTGGACAGCCAGTATCTCATATTCTAAAGAGAGCTGGAGTGAGACAATCCCTCCAGGACTCAAACCAGATCTGCACCTCCCAACCATATATTAGCCCCTTCTTCTAACTATAGGCTCCTCTGGTTTATATAAGAGAACTCTACGGAGAGAGGAAGGCAGGGCGAGAGAGAGGAAGGTTATATTTGGCTCCCAAGTGAATTGCTTGTAGAGAATGGGGATTCTGCAAGAACAGTTGGCTTGCAGCTGACTGGCTGATTTACTCCCTGTCCTGTTTGAACAGGAGAACTGGGGAGAGACAATGAGCAGAGACAGGAGGCTGCAGGAGTCAGCCTGTATTCCTGTGCTTTATAGGAATGGCAGCCATGTGTGAGCATCCTGTGGGACAACTGGACATGAAGCCAGATGAATGGGTTTAAGTACCTTATCAGAAGGTGTTCTCCTGGATGAGGAGAATGCTGCAGCAAGAGGTGGTGAGGGGACCCACTTTATATACCTATCCTGTACCATGGGGGCAGGGAGTGTGGCCAGAGAGGAGGGGCAGCGGGAAGAAGGTGGAGCCACCCTAGGTCTCCCAGGGTTTGGATCTACCACCTTTAGTGAATTATCCTCTCTCTCCACTGATACTTTTGAAGCTTTATATCAAAATTTTAAATATACTAAGACTAATACACTATATAATATCTACATTTTAATATTATTTAAAATATACTATAATCAATATATTTAAAATATGCTATTAATCAGGGGTCTCCAACCCCTGGGCCGTGGACCGGTACCGGTCCGCAGCCTGTTCGGAACCGGGCTGCACAGCAGGAGGTGAGTGGCAGGCAAGTGAGCGAAGCTTCACCTGCCGCTCCCCGTCACTCGCATTACTGCCTGAACCACACCCCCGCCCCCCGCCACCCCGGTCTGTGGAAAATTGTCTTCCACGAAACCAGTCCCTGGTGCCAAAAAGGTTGGGGACCGCTGCTATTAATCAATTCTTCATGTTATTTTTAAATTTAGAACAATTTTGACTATACTTGCCCATTTGCTCTTGCAGATGAATTTAGATTCCAAAACAAAATTCCTCAGGATTCATTTTCATTTTGGCCCCTTCTGTATGTGTTTCTCTTCCTTCATAGTAAGAAACTTGACTCCCATTATCATTACTATGTCCTTGTTCAGGATTACTTGCTTGTTCAACCCCCCAGTATGTAACCAGTATCATTGTTTCCTGTGTGGATGCCTCACATCACAACCCGTGTTCCAACACCCCAGGCCAGGTCTTAGTGTCCAGCACTGAAGGGGCCTGGCCAGAGTCTCCTTAACACCCATGCAAGTGCCTTTCTCACAGTGCTCAGACACATGTAACATCACGCCCCCGGACTATAAGCCCTTCCCCTGTCTGTGTAGGCTCAGACTCCTGCTTCTGACTGTCACCCCTTTTGTCCTCCTCACTGGCTTAGGTACTCTGATCCCCACATTGGGTCACTACTCTTGCATAGATGCCCTCATCACTCCACTCAGGCTCAGACCCTCTGCAGGGATGCCCTCCTCAGTCTGCTGGGCTCTGAAACCCCATCCAGGGTGCCACTCCACTCCATGTGGCCACCCCCTCTCCCAGCTAGAGCTCTGATGCCCTGAGTTCACTGGATGCTCTCTTCACTCTCTTTGGGCTCTGACTTCACACTGAGCTACCACAATCTATGGACTCCTTCTTTTCTCTGCTGTGGCTCTGATACTGTGTACTTCCTGCAGGGACCCCTGTGTCACTCCACTTGGCTTCCGACTTCCTGCCCCAAGTCAACCCCTCACATGAGTGCTTTCCTCACCTCACTGACTCTCAGGCTGGGAGCCCTCCTACCTGGATACCTTCCTCACCCTACTTGGGTTTTACACCTTGATGCCAGTCTTGTTCTGCCCCACATAATAATGGTCTGAATTGTTCAGAAAAGAAAGGAAGAAGAGGAAAGGGGAAGTGAAAGAAAGGAAATGTATTTGATTTTTTTTATCTTCCTTTCCTCCAAAAGTATTTACTAAATGCAATTAAAAGGCGAATAAGATTCCTGCCTTACAGGGGTTTACTTTCTATAAGTGGGGACAAGCATGTCAAGATATTATTATCACAATGCAGTATGCTACCACAGAGCTTTTCCCTAGGAGTGCTATAATGGCAGGTTGGAAGGACACCTATCCCGACCTAGCGGAGTTAGCAGAGGCCTTTGGGAGGTGGTGGTGATAAGGGAGTTTAATCTCTAAGGGACAGAAGAATCTAAACAGGTGAAGAGGAGGCCAGGGTAGGTTGGTGAACCCACACTACCTTTTGTATCAGATTCTTTAGAAATTGAAGTAAGCATCATATTAGAAGTATTAGGATTACTAGGAAAACAGAAGTAGATTGATTTAAAAGCCTTTGTTAATGAGAAAAATGTCATTACACGAAGAGTTTGGACTTTCTCTGCCTTTCTGCAAAACAAGGAAATTGGTTTAAAAATGAATTCATGCCTGTTCCCGGGTGGCGCATGGGGCTGGCGGCCGACAGCTGACCCTGCCGCCACCAACATGGAGTTTGTACCGAGTCCTGTTCTTAGTGCTCGAATGTCCCATCCTGAAGCTGAAGAAGCCGCCCTGGGTGCACATGCCATTGGCCATGACGGTGTACGCTCTGGTGGTGGTGTCTTACTTCCTCATCACTGGAGGAATCATTTATGATGTTACTGTCAAACCTCCAAGTGTCAGCTCCATGACTAATGAACATGGGCATCAGAGACCAGTAGCTTTCTTGGCCTGCAGAGTAAATGGACAATATATTATGGAAGGACTCGCATCCAGCTTCCTGTTTACAATGGGAGGTTTAGGTTTCATAGTCCTGGACCGATCCAATGCACCAAACATTCCCAAACTCAATAGAGTTCTCCTTCTATTCATTGGATTCATCTGTGTCCTATTGAGTTTTTTCATGGCTAGAGTATTCATGAGAATGAAACTGCCGGGCTAGCTGATGGGTTAGAGTGCCTTTTGAGAAGAAATCGGTGGATACTGAATTTGCTCCTGTTAATGAAGTTTTCAAGGCTGTACCAGTCCTCTGATACGAAATATGGAAAAGGATGAAAAGCAGCAGAAAAGAAACATCTAGTGAAAACATAGGAAGCGTATTATAGCTTGGACTAGAATGTCTTCTTGGTATCAAAGAGACAAGCTTATCAGTATTTTTTCCTGATAAAAATGGCCTATACTGACATACCAACGATGTTAAATGGCATTTTCTTCTTCTTTTTTTTTTATTTCTTAAAGAAAATATACTTCATTTCTACAACTGTAATATTGAGTAAAGTAATTATTTTTTACAAACCCCTTAAAAAAAAATGAATTCATGCTGCTTTGAGGGCCTGGAATCTGCCTGAATATGAATTACTACAAACACAAAAAAGAATTTTAAATGAAGCCCTAAATATTTGATAATGGGAATGCTTAATTTATTCTTGGCGTAAGCATGACAAACCTCTGAATAAAAGGGAAAGGGAAGTTATTCTTTATATATAGAATGCTTTTCTGTTTCTTTTAAATTATAAAAAATCAGTATTTTTTAAAAAGAATATTACTGAAGAGAGTTTTCTCCCACTTTGGTGCCCTTGAACTTGCCTCTGTGACCCACACTGTAGGGCCAAGAGGTTTGACCTGGGGAGGACATCATTCAATAGGCATGAGAATCAATGGTTGGGTAAGAGCTTTTTGCCTGATGGGAGGCTTAAAATTGGGACTAGAGATTCTATCCTGTGTGGATTTTTTTGGGATACATGTTTAATTCTCTTAACTTGCCTTTTCTATGTATATGAATTAGGGGGGGGTATTTTTCCTGAAAGAAAGCTTATGCTTAAAATAGTTTACTAAAACAAAAATTTAATGAATTATGAAATATTTTTCTAGCCCGAGAAGACGTAAATACTTCTAATAATGATTTTGCAAAGCTGAGCATAACTGGTTTATAGAATGTGTTCTGTGTTTTTGTTTATTTTTAGAGTACATTGAAATTGGATGTTCATTGTGGAGTGAAGCAGGAAATTTTGGTGGTCCCATTCTGTTGGAAAGGCCCAGGTGGTTGCGGCCCAGTTCTGCTGTTCACAAACTATATGATCTTGGGCTAGTTACTTAACATCTCTCAATTTCAGTTTCCTCATGTGTGTGTTGTGAATAGTAATATTGAGAAAAATTATGTCTTTTCCCCATAGCATATTATGTTGTTTGTAAATTACTAGACTGAATGAGCTGTAGACTTAATCCAGTTTCTCCACAAAAATTTCATGTCCAAATAACTTTATTTTTGAGGAAATTACTCTTAATGCACCCAGTTCTTTACAATGAGTAATTTTTGGAATTAAGATAATTTTACTCATGCAAAAGATAAAAAATAAAACTTCCTTCCAGCCAACACATTAAAAAAAACAGAAAACAAAACTGTACTGAATCCTCAGTACTAAGGAATCACAGGAGAAGGGATAATATTTTTATCTCTAATGCAAATGTTGATTACGTAGAAAGAAATAACTGTGTTGGTTGTTAATAGATTTGCCTGAGAATGTTGCTTAAATTACATAATATTATCTTTTAACTGCTCCTACAAATAGTGGCAATGCTCCCTCTTTGTGTACTGAGATTACTTATGTAATATAAGACATTACATTAAAAAGATAACCAGTTGTGAGAAATATGAGTCTATTAAATCAACAGTTATAATACTTTACAAAAAATCTAGTCTAATCATCATATTAAGGGTCAAGACCACAACACTTTTAGAAAAATGATTTTGAGTTGTAAGAATTTAGGGTTCATTCCTGTTGTTTCTTTGGGAAACAGTTTCCTTTTTACAAATAAAGCTGCTTGTCTAGCTACTGAAAAATCTTTTATTTAGGCAATTGTCTTTTAAAATATTCCAGGTCGCAGTGTATCATTTCAGTTTCCATGGCTGCTTTTATGGTGAATGTTTCTGCTAAAATGCTTTATCAAGTGGAAATACTATCAAACTTTAACATTAACATTGAGTAAATCTAGGCATATTTTTAAACAAAACCTCTGCAGATTTAGTTTGATTTTTAAAAAAACAAATGCCTAACTTTTAAAATTAGAGCTTTTTACTAAGAAAGCATGCATTAAACTGCTTTTTTTCTCTTTGAAATTATTTCTTTAGTCTCAAAATACCTGACCAAATTATGTACTATGCATAAACCTCAGAAAAAAAGGTAAACTAATTCAACATTTTAAGAAAGCATGTCCTCCAAAACTGTATAAAAATATAGTAAACCTCCCAGTATACACGATTTAAAAGGATTGTCTCACTTTAAGATTTAGAAAAGTTATCTTCCCTGTATGTATCTCCATAAATAATTAAAGATGCATAACTATAAAATATTATTTTTGGGGTCACCAGTAATTTTATATTTGTGGGGAGAGGAATTAAATGCATGAAATTATGAGATAGACACATAGATAGATTAGTATTCACCATCGTTAGCTCCTTGTTTAGAGAAAACATTCAATAAATATCTGTTGAATGAATGAGTTTTAATGACAAACTATATTAATTATTGTGATCATATCTAAAGTGTGTTTTGTGAAAGCATAAGTAATATAAGTAATATAATTACATCATCTTGATGACCAAAAGACTGATAAGCTCATCTAAGAACGATGGCTGCCCTGTGCTGTGAAGTTTCTTTTCATAAGACTATACTGTGTTACAGTAATTTGGGTTTTGTGTGTTAGTGTGTGTAGTTGTGGGTGTTTATAGGCTTTTCTAAGTTAACAAAAATGTTTATAATTATGTTTTTCTTCCTGGAATATAAAAATTTGGTGGATAACTTTTAAAATTATTGTGAAACGGGGAAGTTTGGTTGGTAACTTTCTGTGGAAAAAAAATTTCTCATGCTGCTTTTTTGGAAAGTTCCCAGAAATAGCATTTTTAAAAGTTCTTTAGGAAAAACAAGGTGATTATAAGTAAGGAAGTTATTCTGGGCCAAAGGCCTATGGAATTCCCAGTAGATGAACGATTGTTCGCTTTATGGCTATTTTCTATGGTTTTAAAAAATAATGACAGTTATTTCTCAGCACATTATTTATTTTGCCTGAAATATTTTTTCTTACATTTTTAACTTTTAGTACTTGGGGTGATGCTGAGGTACTGATTTTGAATCATGTTGTTTTAGCTTCTGTGCTTTGTATTTGAGTTGGCAGGTAGGGGTGACTTTGGGTGACCTGGCTTTCTATTAACTGTGTCAATTTCATGCCAAATGTTGACCTCCTTGATTCTGATCCTGTCTTGGCCTCATGACCTCAATTTCTGCCTTAATCGTTTGCCTGACAATTGAGCATTCTTAGGCTATTCTTACTTCAGTTAGCCTGGCGATAGCAGTTCATCAGTAAGGGCCCAAATCTCCTGCCTGATATCTAGAAATAAGCTTCTTTACCTTGTTATTTGGCCATAATGAATTCTCAAATTGCCCGTGTAGAATTTTTTACATGGGCTCTTTATTTTTCACTTTTCACATGATAATCCTCAAAGGAATTGACTGACTTTAGGAAGTTTCATATATAACTAGCAAATTGTTTTCCAAGTGTTATTCTGTAGATGTTCCAGAGAAGAAAGTTCCTGGGTCATAAATATGTGAAAAACACCATACTGTTTTCCTTTTCTCTTAAAGATACATGGTACTCATTAGCTCTACAGTGAAGAGATCTGTTAAAATATTTACTCTAGCATTTATGAGAGACCAAGCTTTGGCTCTTGTTGACAAGCTTTGAAGCCATTTTTCTGTTCCCCAGGAAATCTTGTTCCTTAGGAGTAAGTCTGAAGTTTCTGCAATGTCCATGTTTGAGGTTTGTGCTCCACTAAACTTATATTCTTGGCAAATGTCTTTCCCTCTATTGTTGGAGAGAATTGGATGAGGGCGGGTGGAGTAAGTTGGGAGGATGAATTACGTACAAGGGGCTGGGTTAAATGAGTGAAGTAAATGGCTTGCTTTTTTCAGTTTGATTGGTGAGTAGTTCGGGTGTCATTCCTCCAAATAAAAGCCTGGGCAAGCTCCCATGGATGAGGTCAGTGGCAGGTGGCAGAGACACCAAGAAGCAGCTATGTTATCTGAGAGTCTTCTTGCTGAGCTGGCCTTGTGCTCGTGAACAGGGACTATAGAGGTGGCTGCATGAGTATGAGCTGAGGAGTATGGAATTGTGAATAGGGTTGATTAGCCAGATTTTCTAAAGCTGGAAGGACACTTTCATTCTATCATTAAGTACATTTATTCTACTACTTTGCCTTGATCTTCCACCTGCTCTTGATAGTGGAGTGGTGATTGATGTGGATCCTTTGAATAACCCAGAAAGTTTCTTGGTAAATCTAGACTCCTGGGATAATTTTAAAAAATCATTTTAATTATTCTACAATTAAATAGTATAGTTTTTCCAAGTTATTTGACCTTAGAGTTCTTTTTTGTGCTTAACACCTTTTACATCCCACAGAACCAGTGTATTATGAAGCACATTTTGAAAATTGTTATATTCAAAGTATCTAGATATACTTGGGGCTCATTTTGTGGCTCAACTAAAATATAGGAGATATGTTTTAAAGTGAGCATTATTTCTTTTTTTAATAATTTATTGGAGTATAGTTGAGTTACAATGTTGTGTTAGTTTCAGGTGTACAGCAAAGTGAATCAGTTTTATATAAATATCTCCACTCTTTTTTAGATTCTTTTCCCATATAGGTCATTACAGAGTACTGAGTAGAGTTCCCTGTGCTATACAGTAGGTCCTTATTAGTTATCAGATTTTATATATAGTAGTGTGTATATCTCAATCCCAATCTCCCAATTTATCCCTCCCCTCCGCATTCCCCCCTTGGTAACCATAAGTGTGTTTTCTATATCTGTGACTCTATTTCTGTTTTGTAAATAAGTTCATTTGTACCATTTTTTTTTAGATTCCACATAGCGATATCATATGATATTTGTCTTTCTCTGTCTGACTTAACTTCACTCAGTTTGACAATCTCTAGGTCCATCCATGTTGCTGCAGATGGCATTATTTCATTCTTTTTTATGGCTGCGTAATACATTTTTGCTTACTATTAATACCTAGGTAGAAATTCATGAAATCGATTAGTAATATCCATATATTGAGTTTGTAGTCATTGAATTAGTTGCCTGTTATTGCTCTAACAAATTGCCACAGATTTGGTGAGCTTAAAACAGCACAAAGTTATTATCTTATAGTTTTGGAAGTCAGAAGTCCTAAAATCAAGGTGTCAGCAGGGCTGCATTATTTCTGGAAGTTTTGGGGAAGAATTCATTTTCTTGCCTTTTTCAGTGTCTAGAGGTCACCTGCATTCCTTGGCTTGTGTCCCCTTCCTTATATCACTCCAGCCTCTCCATCTCTTGATTGCTCTTCCTCTGTCCGAATCTGCCCCTCCTGCCCCCTCTTATAAGGACCCTTGTGATTATATAAACCAATCCCGATAATGCAGAATAATTTCACCACCTCAAGTTCCTTAATCACATCTGCAAAGTACCTTTTGATGTGTAACATTCATAGGTTTCTGGGATTAGGACGTGGACATTTTTGGAGGGCCATTATTCTGTCTACCACAGACATATAGTTCCATGAAGTATAAAACTAATAGTCTCTGATTTAAAGTATCTAATGGTAAATCATTTCATCATTGGGAACCAAACAGTCTTTCTTACAAATTTTTTTAAGGAGCATCAATTGCTAAAAATTGCACATGGGAATATTATTATAGAATATGTTTACTGGGTGTTCTTTGTCTTAACTAGGTATACTTATTTAATTTTGCTGATATCATGACATCTTCCCCCTAAATATGGCAGTAGAAATCTCTGAAATATAAGAACATTCTCTCTCCCCTCAATAGCCTGAGTAATAGTGTTCTCGTTTACAAGCAAATATAAGGAAACTGTTACAAACCCTAGCAGGAGGAATGTATTAGATAAAAGCTAAGTTTTTTTTGAGAACATGATTGTTGTTGCTGTTAATCTCACAGATATCAAATAATATAATTCACCTCTTTCTATTGACTGCTAGGATGCTTAGAGCAAGTTTATGGCCCACACTTAGCACTGATGTCTTTATTTTTTTTTCTTACAATTTCTTTTATTTTTTTTCCTAGTTTCCTCATTTATTATTTTTTTTAAATCTCAATATACTGTATATATCTTTATGCCTTACCTCAAATCTTTTTTGGAATTAAGCCACGTATATACAAATAAGAAAACATTTCCTGTTAGTACTTTGGAATAGTGTTTTCTGAGGAAGCATGTAGAAACTTCATCCTTACAAGTTTCCTAATTACTTAGAATGCCATCAGTTTGAGTTCCTCTTAGAGAGGATTTAAATATCTATTGGCATTTACCCTGATTCCTCTTACTCTCGTACTGTCAAGAATAATGGAAATATGAAAAAACTTATTTTGCTCTTGGGTTCTATTTTATATTTTAAAGGAAGAGAAGAACTTCTGCAGGATCACTGAAGTCCAGTGACTCTTATTTGACTCAAAATATTCAGATTCACTAATGAAAAAAGACACAAATGAATTTATTTACAAAACAGAAACAGACTTGCAGACATAGAAAACAAACTTACGGTTACCAAAGGGGAAGGAGGGAAGGGATAAATTAGGAATTTGGGATTAACAGATACACACTACTATATATAAAATAGATAAACAACAAGGACCTACTGTATAGCAAAAGGAACTATATTCAATACCTTATAATATATAATGGAAAAATAATCTGAAAGAGAATATATATATGTAAACTGAATCACTTTGCTGTATACCTGAAACACTGTAAATCAACTATACTTCAATAAAAAATAAATTAATTAAAAAATCCAGGTTCACTGTACTTGAATTAGAGCACCCAAATGAAGAAACTCCAATGTCTTCTAAGAAAGAGTTCACAGAATATGAAAAAAAATGGTAGAAAGGGAGTTCTGATGGCAACTAGCTATTCCTTTTCAATTTATTTTTGATACATTGCAAATAAATACTGTAATATTCATGCAAAATTTCTCTCATCTTTAAAACTTTTCTCTGGTGCCAAAGAGTCCAAAACTACCTTGAGGAAGGAAGCATATTACTTCCCTTGCCCTCCTCCCAGTTTTCTGTTTAAATCCTGCTGCTGTCAAGTTTGAGTGGAAAATGATTCTGTTGCCAGTTGGCAACTTACATGACTCTTGGCCAAGAAAGCTATTTAAGCAACTTTGAAATCTGCTTAGATTTTCAAAGCTGTGTGTGTGGTGTAACACCAGTGCTCCTGGAAAACACTGGGAGGCAAGCCATCCTCTCTGACATGCTCTCAAATATGACATAAGTTCCATGTCATGGATACCAGCATAACAGAAGAGCCCAGAGGAGAGTCTCAGCTCCGTCTTGTGAGCTTCTTGCCATAAACCTGAGGTGTACTATTACTACTATTTTTAGTACATATTAAATGAGCACTAGGGACTTCCCTGGTGGTGCAGTGGTTAAGAATCCGCCTGCCAATGCAGGGGACACAGGTTCGAGCCCTGGGCCGGGAAGGTCCCACATGCCACAGAGCAACTAAGCCCGTGCGCCACAACTACTGAGCCTGCGCTCTAGAGCCCGTGAGCCACAACTACTGAGCCTGCGTGCCACAACTACTGAAGCCCGTGTGCCTAGAGCCCGTGCTCCGCAACAAGAGAAGCCACCGCAATGAGAAGCTCGCGCACCGCAACAAAGAGTAGCCCCCGCTCGCTGCAACTAGAGAAAGCCCGCGCGCAGCAACGAAGACCCAACACAGCCAAAAATAAATAAATAAAATAAAATAAATTTATTAAAAAAAAAATGTGCACTAACTCTAGTGTTAGGAATTGTGCTAAGCTTTTAAGCACCTTTTTCGTTTAATCCTCACAACAGCCTTCTGAGGGAGTTACTGTTATCATCCCTGCTTTAACGGATAGAGAAGCTATGACTTAAGAAGTTAAGTCTTTTGCCCAAGATTACATGGTTTTTCAGAATGGTGATTAAAACATTTGTGTGTTTGAATTTAAAGCCCACAGTGTTAACCTTTATGCTGTGTACTCTATATAAGAGTTTGTGTATATACAGGGATCCAGACTGTATTGTTGCTAAGACTTAGCTCATATTTAAAAAATATGTAAAAGTAATATAAAAGTAATATGTAGGGGAGTTCCCTGGTGGCCTAGTGCTTAGGATTCTGGGCTTTCACTGCCATGGCCCGGGTTCAGTCCCTGGTCGGGGAACTGAGATCTCACAAGACATACAGTGTGGCCAAAAGAAAAAAAAAAAAGAAAAAGAAAAGAATAAAAGTAATATGTAGGGCTTATCTTTTTAACTTAAAGTAAAACTGTCATTTAATATTGTTTTTCCATCTGCTATAAACTAGAGATTGCCTTTACATTCTGAAAAGAAATATAACTCTAATATTACCTTGAGATTTATGTGGCATCAGTGGTGCATAGCATTAGGGGAAAAAAGAATAACTTTAAATCATTTTGATGGGAAGCAGCATAACGGGCAGATGTAATGATGCTAGGAATGAGGAAATTGATCTTATACTCTGGTTCAAATTTGGCTCATATTATGACTTTGGAGACCTACTCAGCATTTTAATAGTTTTGATATCTTTTCCTTGAAATGAAGATACACATAAACATAATATTATGATTAAGTGTAGAAGATTTGAATTGTCTTTCTGAAGTAGGTTGGCCAACAACTAAACTCTAGGCTTATAATATCTAAGTAACCCATGTGTGTCCATGGATGGGGAAAAGATACTCCTTCTCAGAAAGGGAGGAGGGAAGCCCAGTCCTGCCCGTATTGTCCACAGGTCCTCAGCCTATGCCTCCTTCATGCCTGACTTGGCCCTCATTCTGATTTGGGATCCAGGTTTGGGTTTGGTTTACATTTTGGTTCTTTTTGCAATTCATTCAGCCAACTTGGCTATATGCTTAGACTGTGTTTGCTACACTACTTACCCTTGCCCATCACTCTGATTTTGGGTATTGCCTTTGACCCCTTTGATGGACTTTACTGCACATGCCATTTCAAGTGCATGTCAAGCATTCCAGCTCTTGTTGTGGTGAGCTACTCTTAACCAAGGCTAAGTGCTTGTCTGAGTCAAGTGCTAAGTGGCTAAAAAGTCACTATAAGGAAAATATTTTAAAATATTATTTAAGATTCAAAAACTTTATATTTAATTGCAGAATGATACTTATTTACATAATTATTTTTTTAAGAATTCGAACCTGCTAATTTTCTCCTTTACTCCTATTGTCTTTCTACCCCTCCTTCCTTCCTTCCTTCCTTCCTTCTTTCTAGAAATTTCAGGAAAGTTTGAATTAGAAGAGTATTTTAATAGTTCAACATATCATAGTGTTTAGAGCAGTGTTTATATTAAAATTTTTTTAAAGGCTTACTATAGGAAAATGTGAGAGATATCTCAATAATGGATACTCCCAAACTTCTTTCATTATTGAGGTTCAATCAAAACTATAAATGTTTAAAAGAGAAATCCTAGTTTGCTTTATTTTATTCTTACATTTTTATACTTATAAATATTTATAACTATCTAAGAATTCACAGGGTATATTTATTTTATAATTGCTTAACTATGTTAAGAGCACTGAAACTGCATTTGAAAGCATTAATTTAAAGAAAGGTTGAGGGTAAAAGTGGAAAGTACTGATAAACCTGCCAACTCTTTTATATTGTTTCAGTCAAAGTGTATTTTTTTACGAGTTTGACATATATCATGTATTTTTTGATTATGCATCCTTTAAAAATTACCATATTAATGACTAGAACATTTCATTAAGTTGGTCTAACCTCAGTTATTTATTCTTCGATTGTAGAGTATCTTTTACTCATTCATTAAATCATTTATATAAAAATATTAGTTGTTTATTAAGTGCCATGGTTATCAGGCAGCAACTCTGAAAATAAGGTAAAAATAGTTTCTTGCCTGCTTTGAGTTTATAAGTAATTTAATACACAGTGAAAAGTATTATGACAGGGTAAGTTCAGTGTTTTGTGGCTTCCGCAGAAGAGCGGCAGAGTCTAAATGATACGGGCAGGGAAGGAGAAGAGAGGGTTATAAAACATCACAGAGCAAGTTTCTTTTAAACTGAGACCCCAAATGTGAACAGGACTTAGCTACAACAAGTGAATGGGAAAGTGCTCCTGGCAGAGGCAGGAGCGTTTTGATGACTCCAGGCTAAGAGAGAACATGGCATGTTGAGATACTGAAGAAAAATCCCGCAGGACTGGAGGATGAAGGATAAGAGAGAAATTTGAGCATTGGGAAAAACCAAGAAAGAGAAATACATAGGATCCAGGAAATATTGTCCCCAAACTGAAAAAATAAGGGAATTCCTTGGACTCTGTAGCAGGACAAGGGAGAAACTCAGCCATATTGAAGCATGAAAGCAGAAAGTTCTGGACTGGATGTCTCCAGAAGAAAACTAAACTGTATGTAACAAACCAAAGAATTGAAAGGAAGGCAAGATAAATGTGAGGATATAATGAAGGTTTGTAATCGCCCAAACCCTTTTCTAAGAAAAATGAAAAGTATTCAGAAACTCTAGGAGAAAAACCCAAAAGCTGAAAAATTATACCATACTTAATAATGAAGCTAATCAAAATATGGCTTGATTTTAAGCACTTGATATAATAAAAGAAAAGAAAATCTATTGTACTGTGACGCTAGAAATACTTTCCTTTGAGAGTCCCAGAGGTAGTTAACATTGGACCTATTGAATAGCTACCAAACTAACCGGTGGAAGAGCTAAGAATAACAATATATTGATAGCTATCAGTGTATGGGACACAGGAGGGGAGAAGCTTTGTGTAAGTGAGCCCAAGCCTTTCATAGCAGAGAGTCAGTAAATGGCACCTCAGATTGTAAGTAAAGAAAAGAGAGATGCAGATATTATTTAGAATTGTGGGATTAGCTACCAGAAGAACCCATACAGAAACAGTTAACAAAATTTGCCTGTGGACTCTGGAAAGGAGGAGGGGCAGAATAGGAGATTCTCAGGTTTCTTTATAAGCACAGGATTTGATTTTTTCTTTTTACTATTTTCATGTATTCTTTATCATAACTAAACTTTTTTCAGATATGATGGTCTTTCTTATCCTCTGTTTCTGGAATCTTTATTTCTCGCTCATCTACGTTGAGAACTTCAGAGTCGTCTGACCATTTTCCCTCCCTTACCTCAACTTCAAATCAATTACCAAATTCCATTATATTTACTTCTAGGCTAAGTACTGTTTTGACCTCAGCTAACACATCTTAAAAGCAAGACCTGAAAGAATCAAGTTGCTTTCAAGAAACTTAACTACACTCAGAACAAAGCTCAAGGAGATTTCTAGGCATACAAAAATACCAAGCACCCAACAAGGCAAAATTCACAGAGTGGACCCATAATGAGAAGTAAAATCAATCAACTGAAACCAATCCAGAACTGATATAGATGCTATAACTAGTAGGACATCATTATTGTCACTGCATTTCATATGTTCAAAAAGTTAAGTAGATGGAAGGCATAGGAAAGATCCAAATGGAACTTCTAGAGATAAAAACAGTAATGTGTGAGGTGCAGTGGATGGTATATTAATTAGGGTTTTCCAGAGAAACAGAATCAATAGGCTGTGTGTGTGTGTGTGTGTATTTATTTTCAGGCGCTGGCTTGTGATTGTGGGGGCTGGCAAGTCTGAAATCATCAGGACTGGCTGCCAGGCTAGACATTTCAGTAGGAGTTAATGTTAAAGGCAGAATGGAGACAGAATTCCTTCTTCCTTCCCACTTGGTGGACCTCAGTTTTTTTTCTCTTAAGGTTTTCAACTGACTGGATGAGATCCACGTACATTATGGAGGGTAATCTGCTTTACCCAGAGTCTAATGATAAATAAATGTCAGTCACATCTAAAAAATATCTTCACAACATATCCAGACTGGTGTTTCACCAAACAACTGGGCACCATAGCCTAGCAAAATTGACACATAAAATTCACCATCACAGATGGGATTAACAGCAGATTAGATGTTTCAGAAGAAAAATATTAGTGAACTTGAAGACATGGCAATTGAAATGATTAAAACAGAAACATAGAGAAATGAGCAAATAAAAAAAAATAAACAGATCATCAGTGAGCTGTGGGACAAGTTCAATCAGCCTAAATACCTGTAATTAAGAATCCAATGGACATTTTTCAATTCTTATTTGGTTGGTCTTTTAGCAGCATTTGACTATGTTGACTATTTCCACCTTTTCAAAATACTTCATTTTCTTGGCACCACATTCTGTTGGTTTTCCTTCTATCTGGTTTCTTATTCTTTGTCTCCTTTTTCCTTCCTTCTGCCTTTTCCTTTCTTAAATGTTCTTTCTTAGGTTCCTTTCTCTTCTACCTCGGTATACTCTTCCTGTGTGACCTCACCCATTTCAGTGGCTTTGGTTACTATCTCCATGCTTACTCCAAAATCATTATCTTCAATCCAGAACCCTCCTGAGTATTTGACCCAAATATTGATTACCTGCTAGATCTTCCCTTTGATGTTCCATAGGTACTAAACCCAGCATAATCATAACTGAGTTCAGCCTCTTTCCTTAACTCCCAGCCTGCTCCACTCCTGCATTTCCTGTCTTACTGAATGTGTCAACTCCTCTGGCAAAGCCAGAAATCTAGACATCATCATGGACTCCTTTGAATCCTTCACTTTCCTTCACTCACAAAGATCTGCTAATTCTACCTCTTAAATATTTTCTAGAATATGCATATTCCTTTATTGCCATTGCTACCAGTTTAGGCCAGAGAGCTGTTATCTCTCTCCCAGTTTATACTCAAAATATCCTAAGTGGTTTTCTGTCTCTAGGTTTCCCAGTTCCAATCAGTTTGCTATATAGTGAAATGAATATCTGACTAGGTCATTCTTCTTAAAACTCTTTAGTGGCTCCTACTTCTCTTAGGCGAAAGTCCAAACTCCTTGGCATTCATTACAAACATCTGTCACCATCTGTCATTCGTCTTTCACCACCCCTTTCTCATGCTATGCTCTATGTTACAACAATACAGAACTTAACATACAGCTACTAAATTGAATTTAAATGTGTGGATAGGCTTCTGGGTCTACCTAAAGCAGTTTTTTTTTTTTTTTTTTTTTAAGTTTTGTTATCTGTGTCTTTTAAATATTTTATTTATTTATTTATTTTTGGCTGTGTTGGGTCTTCGTTTCTGCGCGAGGGCTCTCCCTAGTTGCGGCAAGTGGGGGCCACTCTTCATTGCGGTGCGCAGGCCCCTCACCATCGTGGCCTCTCTTGTTGCGGAGCACAGGCTCCAGACGCGCAGGCTCAGTAGTTGTGGCCCACGGGCCCAGTTGCTCCGCGGCATGTGGGATCCTCCCAGACCAGGGCTCGAACCCGTGTCCCCTGCATTAGCAGGCAGACTCTCAACCACTGCGCCACCAGGGAAGCCCCCCTAAAGCAGTTTTTAAAATGACTTTTGTTTGAGCATTCCTTTGATTGTTTCATCGGATTCTCCAAAAAAGAATCTCACAGAGGCTGATTTGGTGTGGTGGGGTCACTCCATGCTCCAGTTTCTTTATATATCTAAACATTTTCTGCATCCTTTTGACCCATGGAGAATAAGGGAGCGACTACAATGGGCTAGGGCCACAGCAAGCTGATGAAGCTCTGATGGGGAAGAAAATCCTCCAAAGGCAAATTAAGGCCTTTATTATCCTGCATATTCTACCACCATCTCAAAATAAGCATGTTTAAAACTAAATATTCTAATATTCTGTGCATATCAATTCACCATCTATGAACTTCTTTCTACCAGTTGTAGAACTAGTTACCCAATCTCAAACCCTTGAGGTTATCATCCCTCTCCTTACCTACTGAAATATTCATTTTCTTTTCTTGTAATATTTCCTTCCATTCTGCTCCATGTGCACAGTTACCACAGTAGTCCTCAATTCTGTCATTTCATTGGTGTATGCTTGCAGACTTCTGGTTGTCTAATAGAAGTATAATATGACCATATACGTGATTTCAGATTGTCTAAAAGCAACATTTAAAAGCATCAAAAAGTGAAATTAATTTTATTAATATATTTTATTCATATCAACATACCCAAAATATTATTTCAAAATGTAATTAATATAAATATTACTAATGAGATATTTTATGGTTTTTCCTAGTCTTTGAAATCCAGTTTGTGTTTTACACTTATAGCACATCTCAAGTCCGACTAGCACATTTCCAGTGCTCAATAACTACATATAACTAGTGGCTACTGTATTGGACAGCATAGAGCCTAGCTGATCTTTTTGAGCTCAAATATTTATTTTTTCCAATAGAATCTGCATCCCACAATCAGACCAATTATCTATCAGCACTATTTTCATCACAAACATGGAGAGAAGACTATGATTAATTTCATTTGAATTCAATAGAAAGACCTGATCTCTTTGTGTAATTTGATTCAAGGACATCCATAAATTCCATTGATGTATCCAACATTATTTTCAGCTTACCTAACATTATTTCAACTTATTCAATGTTATTTTCACAAGACCCCAAAGGATACCAGTTGTTCCAGTTACATTGGTTTTTTTCACTATTCCATGAACATGCCTGCCTCATTCTTACTCTTAAGCCTTACCTCACACAATTCCTGTTACTTGGCTCATTTTCTCTCTCCTTAGCTCTCTAATCCCAGATCAAATTATTCTTTCTTTATGAAGCCTTTCCTCACTAGTGCAGCCAGAGGGGAAAGTGCTGCTGCTATGATGTGAATATATCAGTAATTGTGTAATTAATAATATAACTAAAATATAGTTTGTTGTACTTTCTTAATGAAATAAGAAAAAGTTGATAGCATGGAAAAAAGTGGTCTTCATTAAGGACTGATTAGTATCATAATTATCATTACATTTAAAATTATTTTTAGCTAACACTTGTTTACTATGTACTAAATACTATGCTAGGTGAATTATGTGCATTATCTCATTTAATTCTCACAAAATATGGAGCAGTTTCTATCACCCTTTTTGTAGATAAAACATTCGGCGTCCAGAAACATTAAATTGTCTAGAAAGAAATGAAGACAGGATTTGACACCTAACTCTGATTCCTGCTTTTAACCACAAAGTAACAGTACCTATCCAAGAAAGTATATTCCTTCTAGGAGACTAACAGAACCTTCTAAATATAAGGATTATTGCAGCTCCCTTCTCATTGGTAACCTAGACACCAACCCAGATACTTTGGTTAAGATATTGCACACTTATTGTGATAGATTATCGCAGCTAAGATCTCCTTCTAATTTTTCTGAGATTGTTACAAGGAAGCTGTGCATTTCCAAAACCTGAACTTTTTAAAAAACTTCTAAAACATTTGTTAATATGTTTAGTAAGCAATTTAGAAATATAAATACACATTTTATAATTCAGTATGCTAGTAACAGAAAATTTAAAAACTCAGCATGAAAAAATTGTGACTTGATATGTTTTGCTGTCTCCTAAGTTTTCTCTCTCTATGACTAAAATAAGCCTATGAGTTAACTATAAATTACAACTTATGCTGATAAAATTCTTTCAGTAAAATTATTTTAGCCCAAGCATCCCATTTGTGAAATACATGGAGAACAAAAGAAATAGATCTATGTTATAGTAAGATAAATGATCAGATATCCTGTGGTACCTGAATAAAAACTCTTGTAAATAAACCTTTACAAATTTAGTATTGGACTTCCCTTGTGGCGCAGTGGTTAAGAATCCGCCTGCCAATGCAGGGGACATGGGTTCAATCCCTGGTCCGGGAAGATCCCACATGCCACGGTGCAACTAAGCCCGCGTGCCACAACTACTGAGCCTGTGCTCTGGAGCCCACGAGCCACAACTACTGAGCCCGCATGCCACAACTCCTGAAGCCTGTGCGCCTAGAGCCCATGCTGCACAACAAGAGAAGCCACCGCAATGAGAAGCCCGTGGGCACCGCAACGAAGTGTAGCCCCTGCTCGCGGAAACTAGAGAAAGCCCGTGCACAGCAATGAAGACCCAATGCAGCCAAAAATAAATTAAAAAAAAAAATTTAGTATTGTTCATCTCCTTTTCCCTTTATGTCATACAAATTTGTAAGATTTTCTTCCTTTTACACAAGTTGCAGTCTTCAAATTGATACACAGAAAATTCCTTTACTCCTTCCTTTACAACAAATGGAAATATATCAATAAACTTTAGCATTCTCCCACTTACTTTTCGTAAATGTATTCATTAAAAAAGAATATGTAGTTCCATAACACGTTTTCTGAACAAATGTCCTGTTAGGTCATTCATATAAATTGTTTGTTGAATATGATCTCTTGACATTTGTTCCTCAGTGAACTGAAACAGCTCCTTTATCCTGTCTTCTTAGGTCTCAAAACATTTGCTCTTTTTCATCCCTTGTGTCAGAGTGTTTTGCACAAAACAGAATGCAAGAAAGCAACTTGCTTTATTCTGAAAAGGAGTTCTAATTAGTTCTGGACAGACTGGAATAATGACCTTATTTTAGACAGAGTACTCCTAATTACTAACAGCATCATGTCATTTTTCATACTTCATTTTATTATCACAATAGCCAAATTTTTGCTTTGACTCTTCATTTATCTTTTTCCTATATTTTATTAATTTTCAGGTGAAAATTAATTTTTTATTGTGATATCTTTTCTTCATTAAGAGGGAATTTACATGTTTGAAAATTGTTCCAAATTATTTACAGTTTCTGCCACCTTATATCATCTCTGGCTTTAACTAAGACTGCTTTAAAATGGTAAATTCAGAAGAGGATTGAGAACTTTTATTCTCTACATTGTCTCAATTTCCTCCAATTTCTGCATCCTTTAAAGTTGTTGGCTATTTCTCCATTAATGTAAATGAAATAAATTTGTCAAATCAGTGGCAAATCTGGCATTAAATATGTGTGCAAAATGGTTTAACTACAATAATATTAGTTTAGTTTTCTAATTTATTTTCTTTACATTTTAAATCTAACTGGAAAATCCCATTCAAAGGTTTTTAGGAATATAGATGCCTATATTATGAATTGCTTGAGGTTTTTAGGAATATAGATGCCTATATTATGAATTGCTTGAGACTTCCTTATACATTTTGTACAACCAGTCTTAATGGAGAAAATTATTATTACTATTATTTTTGACAGAGAAAATTTAATTTAAATCAACTTCTTCACTCAGATGTAGAAATATTGCCATCTAGTTGTTGAATACTGAGTATATTGTTTAAAAACTCTTTTTTTTGAATTTTTGAATTTTATTTATTTTTTTATACAGCAGGTTCTTACTAGTTATCCATTTTATACATATTAGTGTATATATGTCAATCCCAATCTCCCAATTCATCATATCACCACCCCCTCCCCCCACCACTTTCCCCACTTGGTGTCCATACGTTTGTTCTCTACGTCTGTGTCTCAATTTCTGCCCTGCAAACCGGTTCATCTGTACCATTTTTCTGGGTTCCACATATATGCGTTAATATATGATATTTTTCTATTTCTGACTTACTTCACTCTGTATGACAATCTCTAGATTCATCCACGTCTCTACAAATGACCCGATTTCATTCCTTTTTATGGCTGAGTAATATTCCATTGTATATATGTACCACATCTTCTTAATCCATTCGTCTGCTGATGGGCATTTAGGTTGCTTTGGTGACCTGGCAATTGTAAATAGTGCTGCAGTGAACATTGGGGTGCATGTGTCTTTTTGAATTACGGTTTTCTCTGGGTATATGCCCAGTAGTGGGATTGCTGGATCATATGGTAGTTCTATTTTTAGTTTTTTAAGGAACCTCCATACTGTTCTCCATAGTGGCTGTATCAATTTACATTCCCACCAACAGTGTAAGAGGGTTCCCTTTTCTCCACACCCTCTCCAGCATTTGTTGTTTGTAGATTTTCTGATGATGCCCATTCAAACTGGTGTGAGGTGATACCTCATTGTAGTTTTGATTTGCATTTCTCTAATAATTAGTGATGTTAAGCAGCTTTTCATGTGCTTCTTGGCCATCTGTATGTCTTCTTTGGAGAAATGTCTATTTAGGTCTTCTGCCCATTTTTGGATTGGGTTTTTTTTTTAATATTGAGCTGCATGAGCTGTTTATATATTTTGGAGCTTAATCCTTTGTCCGTTGATTCATATGCAAATATTTTCTCCTATTCTGAGGGTTGTCTTTTCATCTTGTTTATGATTTCCTTTGCTGTGCAAAAGCTTTTAAGTTTCATTAGGTCCCATTTGTTTATTTTTGTTTTTATTTCCATTACTCTAGGAGGTGGATCAAAAAAGATCTTGCTGTGATTTATGTCAAAGAGTGTTCTTCCTATGTTTTCCTCTAAGAGTTTTATAGTGTCCGGTCTTACATTTAGGTCTCTAATCCATTTTGAGTTTATTTTTGTGTATGGTGTCAGGGAGCATTCTAATTTCATTCTTTTACAGGTACTGTCCAGTTTTCCCAGCACCACTTATTGAAGAGACTGTCTTTTCTCCATTGTATATCCTTGCCTCCTTTGTCATAGATTAGTTGACCATAGGTGCATAGGTTTATCTCTGGGTTTTCTATCCTGTTCCATTGATCTCTGTTTCTGTTTTTGTGCCAGTACCATATTGTCTTGATTACTGTAGCTTTGTAGTATAGTCTGAAGTCAGTTAGTCTGATTCCTCCAGCTCCGTTTTTTCCCCTCAAGACTGCTTTGGCTATTCGGCATCTTTTGTGTCTCCATACAAATTTTAAGATTTTTTGTTCTAGTTCTGTAAAAAAATGCCATTGGTGATTTGATAGGGATTGCATTGAATCTGCAGATTGCTTTGGGTAGTATAGTCATTTTCACAATATTGATTCTTCCAATCCAAGAACATGGTATATCTCTCCATCTGTTTGTATCATCTTTAATTTCTTTCATTAGTGTCTTATAGTTTTCTGCATATAGGTCTTTTGTCTCCCTAGGTAGGTTTATTCCTAGGTATTTTATTCTTTCTGTAGCAATGGTAAATGGGAGTGCTTCCTTAATTTCTCTTTCAGATTTTTCATCATTAGTGTATAGGAATGCAAGAGATTTCTGTGCATTAATTTTGTATCCTGCAACTTTACCAAATTCATTGATTAGCTCTAGCAGTTTTCTGGTGGCAGTTTTAGGATTCTCTATGTATAGTATCATGTCATCTGCAAACAGTGACAGTTTTACTTCTTCTTTTCCAATTTGTATTCCTTTTGTTTCTTTTTCTTCTCTGATTGCCGTGGCTAGGACTTCCAAAACTATGTTGAATAATAGTGGTGAGAGTGGACATCCTTGTCTTCTTCCTGATCTTAGAGGAAATGGGTTCAGTTTTTCACCATTGAGAATGATGTTTGCTGTGGGTTTGTCATATATGGCCTTTATTATGTTGAGGTAGGTTCCCTCTGTGCCCACTTTCTGGAGAGTTTTTATCATAAATGGGTGTTGAATTTTGTCAAAAGCTTTTTCTGCATCTATTGAGATGATCATATGGTTTTTATTCTTCAGTTTGTTAATATGGTGTATCACAGTGATTGATTTGAGTATACTGAAGAATCCTTGTATCCCTGGGATAAATCCACTTGATCATGGTGTATGATCCTTTTAATGTGTTGCTGGATTCTGTTTGCTAGTATTTTGTTGAGGATTTTTGAGTCTGTATTCATCAGCGATATTGGTCTGTAATTTTCTTTACTTGTAGTATCTTTGTCTGGTTTTGGTATCAGGATGATTGTGGCCTCATAGAATGAGTTTGGGAGTGTTCCTTTCTCTGCAATTTTTTGGAAGAGTTTGAGAAGGGTGGGTGTTAGCTCTTCTCTAAATGTTTGATAGAATTCACCTGTGAAGTCATCTGGTCCTGGACTTTTGTTTCTTGGAAGATCTTTAATCACAGTTTCAATTTCAGTGCTTGTGATTGGTCTGTTCATATTTTCTGTTTATTCCTCATTCAGTCTTGGAATGTTATACCTTTCTACGAATTTGCCCATTTGTTCCAGGTTGTCCATTTCATTGACATTTAGTTGCTTGTAGTAGTCTCTCATGATCCTTTGTATTTCTGCAGTGTCATTTGTTCTCCTTTTTCATTTCTAATTCTGTTAATTTGAGTCTTCTCCCTTTTTTTCTTGATGAGTCTGGCTAATGGTTTATCAGTTTTGTTTGTCTTCTCAAAGAACCAGCTTTTTTTTTTTTTTTTAATTTTGTTTAACATCTTTATTGGAGTATAATTGCTTTACAATGGTGTGTTAGTTTCTGCTTTATAACAAAGTGAATCAGTTATACATATACATATGTTCCCATATCTCTTCCCTCTTGCATCTCCTTCCCTCCCACCCTCCCCATCCCACCCCTCCAGGTGGTCACAAAGCATGGAGCTGATCTCCCTGTGCTATGCGGTTGCCTCCCACCAGCTATCTATTTTACGTTTGATAGTGTATATATGGCCATGCCACTCTTTAACTTTGTCCCAGCTTACCCTTCCCCCTCCCCATATCCTCAAGTCCATTCTCTAGTAGGTCTGTGTCTTTTTTCCCGTCTTGCCACTAGGTTCTTCATGACCTTTTTTTTTTTTCCCCTTAGATTCCATATATATGTGTTAGCATACTGTATTTGTTTTTCTCTTTCTGACTTACTTAACTCTGTATGACAGACTCTAACTCCATCCAACTCATTACAAATAACTCAATTTCGTTTCTTTTTATGGCTGAGTAATATTCCATTGTATATATGTGCCACATCTTCTTTATCCATTCATCCGATGATGGACACGTAGGTTGCTTCCATGTCCTGGCTATTGTAAATAGAGCTGCAATGAACATTTTGGTACATGACTCTTTTTGAATTATGGTTTTCTCAGGGTATATGCCCAGTAGTGGGATTGCTGGGTCGTATGGTAGTTCTATTTTTAGTTTTTTAAGAAACCACCATACTGAAGAAGCAGCTTTTAGTTTTATTGATCTTTGCTATTGTTTCCTTCATTTCTTTTTCATTTATTTCTGATCTGATCGTTATGACTTCTTTCCTTCTGCTAACTTTGGGGTTTTTTTGTTCTTTCTCTAATTGCTCTAGGTGTAAGGTTAAGTTGTTTATTTGAGCTGTTTCTTGTTTCTTGAGGTAGAATTGTATTGCTATAAACTTCCCTCTTAGAACTGCTTTTGCTGCATCCCGTAGGTTTTGGGCCGTTGTGTTTTCATTGTCATTTGTTTCTTCGTATTTTTTAATTTCCTCTTTGATTTCTTCAGTGATCTCTTGGTTATTTAGTAGCATATTGTTTAGCCTCCATGTGTTTGTATTTTTACATTTTTTTATCCTGTAATTGATATCTAGTCTCATAGCGTTGTGGTCAGAAAAGATACTTGATACGGTTTCAATATTCTTATGTTTACCAAGGCTTGATTTGTGACTCAAGATATGATCTATCCTGGAGAATGTTCCATGAACACTTGAGAAGAAAGTGTATTCTGTTGTTTTTGGATGGAATGTCCTTTAAATATCAATTAAGTCCATCTTGTTAAATGTATCATTTAAATCTTGTGTTTCCTTATTTATTTTCATTTTGGATGATCTGTCCATTGCTGAATGTAGGGTGTTAAATTCCCCTACTATGATTGAGTAACTGTCGATTTCCCCTTTTATGGCTGTTAGCATTTGCCTTATGTATTGAGGTGCTCCTATGTTGGGCGCATATATGTTTATAATTGTTATATCTTCTTCTTGGATTTATCCTTTGATCATTATGTAGTGTCCTTCTTTGTCTCTTGTAATAGTATTTATTTTAAAGTCTATTTTGTCTGATATGAGAATTGCTACTCCAGCTTTCTTTTGATTTCCATTTGCATGGAATATCTTTTTCCATCCTCTCACTTTCAGTCTGTATGTGTCCCTAGGTCTGAAGTGGGTCTCTTGTAGACAGCATATATATGGGTCGTATTTTTGTATCCATTCAGCGAGCCTGTGTCTTGGTTGGAGCATTTAATCCATTCACGTTTAAGGTAATAATCGATATGTATGTTCCTATGACCATTTTCTTAATTGTTTTGGGTTTGTTTTTGTAGGTCCTTTTCTTCTCTTGTGTTTCCCACTTAGAGAAGTTCCTTTAACATTTGTTGTAGAGCTGATTTGGTGGTGCTGAATTATATTAGCTTTTGCTTGTGTGTAAAGCTTTTGATTTCTCCATCAAATCTGAATGAGATCCTTGTGGGGTAGAGTAATCTTGGTTGTAGGTTCTTCCCTTTCATCACTTTAAATATGTCATGCCACTCCCTTCTGGCTTGTAGAGTTTCTGCTGAGAAATAAGCTGTTAAGTTTGTGGGAGTTCCCTGTATATTACTTGTCGTTTTTCCCCTGCTGCTTTCATTAATTTTTCTTTGTCTTTAATTTTTGCCAGTTTGATTACTGTGTGTCTTGGTGTGTTTCTCCTTGGGATTATCTTGTATGGGACTCTTTGTGCTTCCTGGACTTGGGTGGCTATTTCCTTTCCCATGTTAGGGAAGTTTTCGACTCTAATCTCTTCAAATATTTTCTCGGGTCCTTTCTCTCTCTTCTCCTTCTGGGACCCCTATAATGCGAATGTTGTTGCGTTTAATGTTGTCCCAAGTGTCTCTTAGGCTGTCTTCATTTCTTTTCATTCTTTTTTCTTTATTCTCTTTTCCAGCAGTGAATTCCACCATTCTGTCTTCCAGGTCACTTATCTGTTCTTCTGCCTCAGTTATTCTGCTATTGATTCCTTGTAGTGTATTTTTCATTTCAGTTGTTATATTGTTCATCTCTGTTTGTTTGTTCTTTAATTCTTCTAGGTCTTTGTTAAACATTTCTTTCATCTTCTTGATCTTTGCCTCCATTCTTTTTCTGAGGTCCTGGATCATGTTCACTATCATTGTTCTGAATTCTTTTTCTGGAAGGTTGCCTATCTCCACTTCATTTAGTTGTTTTTCTGCAGTTTTATCTTGTTCCTTCATCTGGTACATAGGCCTCTGCCTTTTCATCTTGTCTGTCTTTCTGTGAATGTGGTTTTGTTCCACAGGCTGCAGGATTGTAGTTCTTCTTGCTTCTGCTGTCTGCCCTCTGGTGGATGACGCTATCTAAGCGGTTTGTGCAGGTTTCCTTATGGGAGGGGCTGGTGGTGGGTAGAGCTGGCTGTTGCTCTGGTGGGCAGAGCTCAATAAAACTTTAATCCCCTTGTCTGCTGATGGGCCGGGCTGGGTTCCCTCCCTGCTGGTTGTTTGGCCTGAGGTGACCCAACACTGGAGTCTACCCGGGCTCTTGGGTGGGGCTGATGGTGGACTCTGGGAGGCCTCACACCAAGGAGCACTTCCCAGAACTTCTGCTGCCAGTGTCCTTGTCCTCACGGTGAGACACAGCCCTCCCCCCCGCCCTGCCTCTGTAGGAGACCCTCCAACACTAGCAGGTAGGTCTGGTTCAGTCTCCTATGAGGTCACTGCTCCTTCCCCTGGGTCCCGATGCGCATACTACTTTGTATGTGCCCTTCAAGAGTGGAGTCTCTGTTTCCCCCAGTCCTGTTGATGTCCTGCAATCAAATCCCACTAGCCTTCAGAGTCTGATTCTCTAGGAATTCATCCTCCCGTTGCCGGACCCCCAGGTTCGGAAGCCTGATGTCGGGCTCAGAACCTTCACTCCATTGGGTGGACTTCTGTGGTATAAGTGTTCTCCAGTTTTTGAGTCACTCAGCCAGCAGTTATGGGGTCTGATTTTATTGTGATTGTGCCCCTCCTACCATCTCATTGTGGCTTCTTCTCTGTCTTTGAATGTGGGGTAGCTTTTTTGGTGAGTTCCAGTGTCTTCCTGTCAATGATTGTTCAGCAGTTAGTTGTGATTCCGGTGCTCTCGCAAGAGGGAGTGAGAGCACATCCTTCTACTCCGCCATCTTGAACCAATCTTGTTGCAACATTCTTGACAGTCGGAAAATTTATTTAGTAAGGTCTCTTAACATTTTTAAAAAAAATAAATTTATTTATTTATTTATTTGCAGCTGTGTTGGGTTTTTATTGCTGCGTGCAGGCTTTCTCTAGTTGCAGCGAGCAGGGGCTACTCTTTGTCACGGTGTGTGGGCTTCTCATAGTGGTGGCTTCTCTTGTTGCAGAGTGCGGGCTCTAGGCACACGGGCTTCAGTAGTTGTGGTGCGCAGGCTTAGTTACTCCACGGCCCGTTGATCTTCCTGGACCAGGGATTGAACCTGTGTCCCCTGCACTGGCGGGTGGATTCTTAACCACTGCGCCACCAGGGAAGTCCAAGGTCTCTTAAACATTGATTTCCAAAACATGTTAAATTCTTGCTATTTAATTTTTAACCAGAGACAGTCACTTAATTTAAGCCATATCAAATATATAATTTTTACTGAACATAGATTTATCATCAATGTATTGTTGTTGTTTTTGAAAACCTGCAGAAAGGAACTTAAAAGCTGAGTTTATCTAAAGGAAAACAAAGGCTTACATGATCATATTGAAATTTATTATCTTTCTAATTGAATTGCTTGGAAAATGTTGTTTTGTGCTTACTAGCTTAACCTCTGAAGTTCATGTTATGCCCTTAATGGAATCTCCCCACCTATTTTACAAAAATAAATTCTTACTTGGCTAGAAAAACCCAACTTTTGAAATTCCTGTTTCCTGATCTGAAGTAATAAAGTGTTGAAATATACCAGGGCCTACAGAGTAAACTGCAAAGAAACTGTTAGGTACTTCTTTATTTAGCGTAATTAGAATTTGGCATGCTTTATGTTTCATAAGAGTTTCTACTAGATTAAAAATATATGAGTTATGACCCTTCAAAAAATAATCTAAAAATCTATATTTAAAGCTCAAGATTTTTCTAAGATAACCATATGTGTGTATATATATGTATATATATTTTATTATTATTAATTTTCAGGTGAAAATTATGTGTGTGTATACATATATATATATACACACATATATCTCAAAGTCTAATATTTCATCATAATTTATGTATTTGTGTCTTAATATAAATTCCTAATGGACAATGTCAGAAAGTTAACTTAGAATTACAGTTTTCTGAAAGTAGGAATTAAAAATAATAATGTGTCAGAAATTGATAAACACTATGTTAGATAAATAAACATCGGTAGATTTTAATGATAAACTCTTCTCCGAGGCTGCTTAATTCTGTTAAACCATCCTGCTGAGATCGTGATGCAAGGGTTTTATTTTTGACATAAGCTATTATTGTAAAAAGAATAGGGAAATGGAAAGATGCTTAAAGCTATTATATTTGATCAAATGTAAAATGCTTTTGATTTTGTCTCACTATTAATTTATGTACTTCCACATCAGAAAAAACATTGCCAGATAAACTGTGACATACCTTAGGTTGAAAGACTCATCCCAGTTTTGAGTTGTTAAAATGTGAAAAAAATGTCATTGTAAAATTGATGAGATAGTGTTTTTATATAATCTCCTAATCTAAACTTTGAGACTTGCCCCTTAAAATAGTTTGACTTTTTGATTAAAGCTTGACTTAACAGAAATGAATGCATGGTGAAATAAGAAATCACTTTAATTTTTTTAAACCTAAATTCTGATTTGCTTGGTAATTTTAAAGTAAGGGAAAGTTTAATGCCCTTAAAAGTTTAAGTGCCCTTAGAAGAAGTAGGTAGCCAATGATGATAGATCATTCTGAGTGAGAAACCTACACTAAAGTCGTTAGGAACAAAGTTGGGACAGACTTAAGAGTATATATTTTAAAAGTTAGTTCAGAGGAAGAAGAGGAAAAGGCACTCTAGATGGTGGGAGGATAGCTAAAAGAAAATGGTATCTTGATTGGTTTATCAGTGCTCAGTGGGAGTAACAGAGAGATGTTAAGGCGGTATTAGCAGCCATATTCTTTGCACCACAGGCAAATTAAAAGTCACTGATCTAAAATCAAGAGGGCCCTGAACTAGTTTGTGGATGGAGAAAGTGAAAGAGACAAATATTTTGAACAGCTGAAACAAATGGCATGCTACTTAATTGGGATATGAGTTTTTGTATCTTTTAAATCTTTTAGCTGAAGTATTTTTAAGGTATTGGTAGGAAAAGTGGCTAATCAGTTGATTTACTGTTGTTGTCTAAATACATATGTTGATATTACTAGGTAGGTTTTAGAAGAAAAGCCTCATTTTATCTAAAGCATAATACCAACTTATCAAATATTATATCCTTGTTTTTTCTCAGTTATCTATTGACAGTTAGGTTAAGAAACATTTCTCTCCACAGGTACACACTGAGCTCTCACCATAAATTGACCCCACAGAACATTCATCAGGGACTTACAGCTTCCAGAACTGTGAGAAATAAATTTCTGTTGTTTAAGCTACTCAGTCAGTGGTATTTCGTCATGGCAGCCTGAGCAGACTAATACAGTAGATAAGTTTGGACAATTCTCTTGTGATCTCTGAACCTCAGTTTCTCATCTCCTGGATATCTATTTCATGGAGTTTTTGTGAGGATTAAATGAGATGTGTGTATAATATTTAGCAGAGTGTCTGATCCATAGCATGCACTCAGCAACTGATATCTATTAATACTTACTGATATATTAATATAGTAGATGGAAATTTAGAGAGTATTGCATTCATCTAGGTCATAACAGTTTGTTTAGTAATAGAGTTTGGTCTAATGATTAAAGCCCCTGACTCCCATTATTACTTCCCTGGATTTTTCACACAATAATACTCCCTCTGTGTGATCTGTGGATATATTTTTGAAATGCTTAATTTTGGAGATGAAGTATGTTATTATAAAAAGTATAGTTTTAGGAGCTACAAAAACCTGGCTTTAAATCCAAGGTCTGACATCTAGGGGTTATATGACCTTGGGAAAGTTATTTAGTATCTCATTTTTCCATTTGTAAAAGAATCTCAGTTTTCTCATCTGTGAAAGAGAGAAAAGAATCTACCTTAAGTTTGTTGAACACACAAATATGCATATAAATATAGACATATAGATGTAGGCATAAATATTGTTATAAAGAGGGCTAGTAGAGTAAATGTCTAATACATAAGATATTCAATAAATGATATCTAATCATATTAGATTTAGGGTGGTATTTTCATTGAATAATATTTTTCATTTTTTAAACATGATACAATTAAGAACAGTTTAATTTGAATAAAATTTTAAATAATTATGTTTATATCAAAGAGCCATACTAGGTATTTAATACTTTTTAAAAAATTTGCAAAATACACAATTATTAAAACATAGGCTTTCAAAATTGAGTTTTGGTCTTCCCTGGTGGCGCAGTGGTTAAGAATCCGCCTGCCAATGCAGGGGACACGGGTTCGAACCCTGATCCAGGAAGATCCCACATGCCACAGAGCAACTAAACCCGTGCACCACAGCTACTGAGCCTGCGCTCTGGATCCTGCAAGCCACAACTATTGAGCCCGTGTGCCGCAACTACTGAAGCCCGCGCGCCTAGAGCCTGTGCTCCGCAACAAGAGAAGCCACCACAATGAGAAGCCCACACACTGCAACGAAGAGTAGCCCTCGCTCGCCGCAACTAGAGAAAGCCTGCACGCAGCAACAAAGACCCAGCGCAGGCAAAAATAAATAAACTAAAAAAAAAAAAAGACCCTGTCTTAAAAAAAAAAAATTGACAGTTTCACATATATGAATATCTTAGAGAGTTTCCTGAAACTATTCAAAAATTATCCCAAACCCAGATTTAGAATTTTTGGTTAGGTAGGCTTATGTCTAGGTGCTGGTATACTATTATTTTATCACTGAAGAACCACAGATATCTTTTGGAAAAATTAGAATAGCATTCACTAAGGAGTTTGTTGATATATATCAAGCACATTTCTTTTTCAAGTATTTTATTCATAATGTAATTTCTTAAGAACGGGATGCTTATTCTGGAGAGCTTTTGTCTTAGAGTGGATTGCCTGAAAATTGGATCTGAGATGGAGAGTTGCATGCGCAAGATTTACTGAGGAGTGCTATTGGAAGTGAGGAAGGCAGGCATGGGCAAGAGAAGCTTATTTGCAATGTGGTTGCAACTGAGGCCTGATAGGATCCAATGGGGGCTGGAGCTGGAGTGTCCTTGAACCGCATTGGCCCTTCAGATTTGTTGCAAACTGATACAAGGGGCTTGACCTTTATACGTTAATGTCATGGCCCTCGCTGCCGGACTCCTTATGGGAGAGGGCTTGAACTTGAGTGAGACAGTTCCCTGTGTCCAAGGGCTGTGAGTGTCAGCAGGGGACATTATTAGCTGGGCCTGATCCTGAAGTGGGATCTGCATGGACTTGTCACAGTATCCACTGTAGTTTGTCTCTTGCATATTTCTTAGTTGAAACAATTTTTTTAAGTCATGTCATCAAGCCTTGTTCCTGAACTAATAACCATTGCCTCACAAAGAAAAAAAATGTGAATTTGAGGGATGGGAAGGTGGTGGTGGGAACAACAAAGGAAATAATCATACTTCTGAGATATATTTCACACAAATATATTTTATAATTAAAAAGGAGGGCTGTTCCCAAAGGTGTAAAAAGTGGCAAGCCAATTTGTTTCCATATGTAATGTTTTTCTGCAAGGCATAGCCCTTGCTTAAGTATGCACATCTAAGCCCAATGAATTGTATTGATATATTCATACCACCCTTTGATGTATCTCACACATAACAGCCATGGCTATTTGTTTTTCACATATTGTGTCTGAGTATTTGCATACTTATTTTTAGAATCATGGGGCCACCCAAAACCAGCATTTGAATGAGCTTCCAGATTATCTTCCAAATGTTATCAAAATACTTTCACTAACATAGTGTTGAGTTTTTCAGCATGTTCCATTTTCTTGATAAATCCATCATAATGTCATCAAAACTCGAAATCTAAGCCTTCTTTATTTTGAATCCATTCCTCATTGCCTATCCATAAATGGCCATATCAAGAACAATTGATCTCTTTTACTCATCTTAGAGATACTTATCTTAGAGAAACTTTTATCCATGCTTTTTGTCCACTCATTGGAGAAATATCAAGTGTGTACCTTTTATGAGTACTTAACGAAGTGTGCTGGTCAAAGGTGACACATCCCAGGCTGTCTTTCTGGAACTTATCATTTGTGAGGAGGTTTGTAATCTTCTACTCCAAGGACTCGGACATTCATTCACCTGTAACTTGTTGGTGTCCTTTGTAGACTCCTTACTCTTGCTCTCATTGAATCTTATAAGAATATTCACATTTTTCTTAAAGTTAGGAGCGAGCTCTAGGGCTTATTACTATGTTTTGAGGTTTGCCCAATAACATATATGGTACCAGAACCCAAGATTCCTAATTCTAATTTTCATGATTCCTGCCCCCCCTTGGGTTTTCCATAAAAACTCACTACCTCCAGTTATTCCTGAAGAGAGTTTATCAAGAGAGGTCATGAATTCAGGGCCTATTGGCCAGATCCTACTCACAGATATATTTTGTTTGGCCTACATATTGTCTTAACATTTTGGAGTTAATTGTGTGCACAGATGGATGAAACTGTAGCTATTGCTCTCTTTAGATGGAGTTTATACTCTTCTTTTGTCCATGGTCCTCACCATCACCAATCTACCTTGCTCTCTTGACAGAGAGACTGATTCTGTTTTCTTATATTTTCTAGCTTCACTTATTTATGAAACCATCCTTGGAGTCTATTAGCGACTGATCTCGTGACCCTGATATATCTCTGATGCAAAACTATTAGAAATCTGGCTTTTTATTTTTTTTTAATGTATTTCAGTTTTATTTTTATTAAACAGAAGACATTGGGTCAGGTTTTATTTTTGTTATTTTTAAAATTTTGGGGTCAGGTTTTTTGAGGTATAATATACATACTGTAAAATTCACCCTTTAAATCACTGTTTTATGAGTTTTGATAAATGCATACAATTGTAAAACAACCACCATAATCAAGAAATAAAACAGTTCCATCACATCAAAATATTCTCTCATGGCCCTTTTTTTTTTTTAAGCTAATCCCTCCCCGTATGATGAGACCCTGGTAATCACTGATCTATTTTTTTTCCCCTATAATTTTGTGTTTTCCAGATTTCATATAAATAGAATCATATGGGACCTTTTGAGCTTACTGAGTTTCACTTTTTTCACTTAGCATAATGCATTTGAGATTCATCCATGCTGTTGTATCACTAGTTTTGTTTTTTCTCAGTACTTAGTAGCATTCAATTATGTGGACACACCACTTTGCTCATACATTTACCAGGTGATAAACATTTGGATTGTTTCCACATTTTGGTGTTTTGAATAAAGTTACTATAAATGTTCATATATAGCTTTTGTGTGCACTTAGGTAGAAATCTGGCTTTTTAAATTGAAGTATTTTCCTCATTTCAAATATAATAATATATGCTCCTTATAAAAAATAAAGTGAAAAATATAAAAATTGCTTGCAAATTACTTATAATCTAAACTAAATTATTTTGGCATCCAAGGCTCACATATGTAATATAATCAGAGAAGATTATAAAATATTGTTTCTATCAGCTAGATCTCTTATATTGCAAGTAACAGAAAACTTAAACAATGAAGAATGCTTAATGGTTCATGTCACCAAAAAGTCCAGAAGTAGGACAGGTTTCACATAAGCCTCAATCTGGTTTGCTCATCTGTAAAAAGAAAAGAGATAGTAACTATATTAGTTTCCTGGGGCTGCTATCATATATTACCACAAACTTGGTGCCTTAAAACAACAGGAATTTATTCTCTCACAATTCTGGAAACCAGAAGTCTGAAATCAGTAACACGGGTTTGAAATCAAGGCTCTAGAGGCTCTTGAAAAGAATCCATTCCTTGCCTCTTCTAGCTTCTAGTGGCTGCTGGCATTTTTTGGCTTGTGGCCAATCTCTGCCTCTGTCTTCACATTGCCTTTTCTTCTCTGTGTGTCAAATCTCCCTCTGCCTCTCTCTTATAAGGACACTTGTGACTGCATGTGGGCCCACCCAGATAATCTAAGATCATCTCCCTCTCTGGGGACCCTTAATCTAATCACATCTGCAAAGACCCTTTTTCCTTAAAACATTTTCAGGTCCCATGGATTAGGTCCTGATATCTGGGTGCCATTATTCAGTCCACTACAATAACTTACTCATTATTATGAAGATTAATTAATTAATACGTGTAAGTGTTTAGAAATGTGCTATTAAATATTGAGTACAGTCACTGTTTTATAGTCATTCTTTTTTGGCCATAGAACTGCTGCATGGCTTACTGTGGTGGTATAGACAGATTCTTACACCCTTGGCAACAAGGTCCTCCATAGGCCCAGCTGGCATAGATACAGCAGGAGTGAGCAAAGGTTCACCTTATTTAGTAGCATGCATGTAAGCCTGTTGCCAACCATTCTCCTTAATTTATGGATACTTATTCTCCACAGAATTTGTCACCTTATACTTTGTAGTTCAATTTTTAACCGTTTAACATTTATGAATATTGGTACTGAGTATTATGGGGGAAGGCCTGACATTTACCTGTGCTAATATTTATATTGATTTTATATTTATTCAATTGATTTAAGATGTATTTATTTTGTAATACCATACTATTCATTTATGTAGCTGCTAAATCTTAGGTGGATTATTGATTACGTGGGATATAGTATTTATTTAGTGTTCTGGGGTTATACATCATTTAGTCATGTCTATAGTAATTGAGTAGTGAAGTAAATAATTGAGTGTTTATGATGCAATGCTAAGTTTTCTCCACTTGGTGGCTACAGTGATTAAAGTTCTGATAAATTTTATTTTGAGAACTTTATTTTAAATTAAGATTTAATTATCAGAACTATGTTGTACTTCTTTACTGTTTATTCCTGTTATTTTTTTCCTGAACATATTATTGCTATTGGTGTTAGAAGCTTATATCACATTCTTGGAACCACATTTTAGGGAACTTTTTGGAATTTTGGCTTTTTAAATATTAGAATAGTATTTTTTTCCCCCATGTAGTTTGACAGTTGAATCAAATTAAATTGCTGAAAGTAGCTAATTTATAGTTTTGCTTTTGAATAATTTATGAATTTTCAAATTTAATTTTGTGAGCAAAAAAATATTCTACCTAATATTTTAACTTGGAAAGTGTATGAAAACATTATTTGAGTGCCCTGGAACTTATAATATTAACTCTCTTGCTTGCTTCCTTTTAATAAGTGGATATTTACTTGGGAGCAAAAAATAATTTTGTAGAATAAACTCTGAAAGAAAAGCATTATGTTAATCTGATGGAAAGTCAATTCCTTTCTCAATCTAGCTCTAAAAAAGGAGATTAGATACTAAATCTTAAACCTTTTCCCATACATTATCATTATATGTATTATTATCAGTATGTGACACATTTTTCTGCTCTGTGGTATATTTTTCTATAGTCACATATTACTCTAAGTTAAAAAAAGTTTAATTTTTTAATTGCTAAGCTTAAACAGCTTTCTTTTTCTGGGAATACATATTGTGACTGTTACAAAGATATAGGATTTATTCTCAATATCAATATTTATTTTTTATCTGAAATTCACCTAAGTTACTAACAATAAAAATAATTAAAACAAAGGCTCTGTCTCCAGTGAACTCAAAAATAAGAGAAATAAATTTATTTTTATATAATTAAGATTTCTTTTTTAAAAATTAGCTGGAAAATTCAGCATCTACTCAGTTTTTTTTTCCATAAACAACTTAATGGCATAAAAATTATTAGATGACTCAAACACAGACAGAAGTACCAGCTGCAATTTAAAATTTCACTAATCCTAACTTGAAGTACATATAATTCACTTTTTACCTTGCATATTTTATAACAAAAGTCTCTTACTGTACTTTAAAGGGGATGGCATGCATATTTCAAAAGTTTGAAAATTTTATCTTAGTGAATTTCATTCAATCGTTGGATTGGGTTATGTAGATTTAAACTTTTTAAGTGAACTAAGTTTGTATAAACAATTTGAGTGAACAATGCTAAAATGATTATTCTCATACATGTTTCCTTCTATCTTCTGTGACAGTTTTCCTAGTTTGTAAACCTATAATTAAAATTCATGAGTTGTAGGTGATGAGCATTTTTAACTTTACTAGTCGATACCAAATTTCTCTCTAAAGTAGTTTTTAACAATTTATACTACCAGCAGACTGTGGATGTTCCTGATGCTTTACATCCTCACCAGCATTTGGTGTTGAGAGATATTTAAATTTTGTTGTTGTTGTTGCCAATCTGATGAGTTATTTTCTTTTGTGTTCCTCTGACTACTAGTGACTATGATCATGTTTTCTTTTGTTTATTGGACAAAAGAAAAAGTATTGCATGTTTCTTCTGTGAATTGTCTGTCTACATTATTTGCTCATTTTCCCATAGGATTGTTTATTATGTTGATTTGTGGGAGTACTTTAAGTATCCTGCATGCTAATTATGTAAATGTTTTGTTCATTTTAAATGGTTTCTCTCTCAGCAGGTGGGCTTGTTTTAACCTTTTCATAACATCAGTTTATGAATTAAAGTTCATAATTCTAATGAACTTAAAAGTATCAAGCATTTCCCTTTGGTTGTTTGTGCTTATTTAGTATCTTGTGTAAGAAATTCTTTCTATAAGGGTAAAAAAATTATAGATTTTTTTCCCATATAGTAAGTCTGTTTCCCCAGATGCATTTATTGAGTAGTGAATCCTGTCATTGCTTTTTTTTTTTATTGAAGTATAGTTGATTTACAATGTTGTGTTCATTTTTGGTGTACAGCAAAGTGAATCAGTTATGCATATAAATATCACATATATTTCATATATATAATTGTACATATGAAAAAGAATATATGTAAATTCTTTTTCATTGTAAGTTATTACAAGATATTGAATACAGTACCCTGTGCTATACAGAAGGACCTTGTTGTTTATCTGTTTTATATATATTAGTTTGTATCTGCTAATCCCAAACTCCTAATTTATCCCTCCCCCACTTTCCCCTTTGGTAACCGTAAGTTTGTTTTCTATGTTTGTGGGTCTATTTTTGTTTTGTAAATAAGTTCATTTGTATATCTTAGATTCCACATATAAGTGATATCATATGGTATTCGTCTTTGTCTGACTTACTTCACTTAGCTTGATAGTCTATAGGTCTATCCATGTTGCTGCAAATGGCATTATTTCATTCTTTTGTATGGCTGAGTAGTATTCCATTGTATGTATACAACCTCAGTCATATTTAAATATGTATGAGTATGCATATAATAACTATGTATGAGTTTATTTCTGGGCTTTTTATTCTACATCATTGGTTTATTATTCTATCCCTGACCAATGCAGCACTTTATGTCTTTGTGACCATAAAGCTTTGATTTCTGGAGGTCGACCTCCCGTCTTGTTCTTAAAAAATAGATTTATTTTTGGCTATTTCAAATCTTCCACATAAATTAAAAATTTTTTTCCCAAAGAATTATTGTATTTTTATTGAAATTGTATTAAACTTATATTTATTTACAGAGCAATTGGCATCTTTATAATACTGTTTCAATCCATGAGCATAGTATATTCCTCCATTTATTTGAGTTACATTTTTCAATAGTATTTCATAATTTTCTCCATGGTGTTCTCACAAACTTTTTGTTTGGTCTGTTGTTAGGTACCTCATAGTTTTTGTTGCTATAGTGAATTAGATATTTTTCCCCTATTACTACTGTTATTTCTATTTTTTGACTAGAATATAAGCTTCAAGAAGGCAGATATTTTTGCCTCTTTTGCTCAGTCTTGTATCCCAGTACCTAGAATAGACCCTAATACATAGTGTGCTCTAAAAATGTGTTGAAAAGACTAACATCATTTTCTAATGCACTATTTCTGCTTCATACTGTGTCTAATGACTTTTGCACCAACTTGGATGAACCCACGTTGTAGTTATAACACTTTATCCACTGATTCTCTTGAGTTTAATATGGAAAAAATGAAAACATCTGAAGAAAACCAGCGTATTTTGTTATTTATTTACTATTATTTATTAAAATTTAGGTATTTTATTATTTATTAAAGAGTTGCTCATAGTTATGAAATATAGCTATATATATATATCTATGCATGTAATTTTAAAATATTCATGTGTATAAATTCACTTTCAGAGTGAGATAATACTGTAGTAGGTTTTTAAAAATTCTACTTTAATGCTACAAAAATTACCTTAAATTATACAGTATTTTGTTAAAACAAAATAGATTTCTGACTTTAAAGTTCTAATCTCATTGTATAAAATGACTAAATAAAGTGAACATTAGTTAGGAATAACTTATTTCGACACATTAACTCTGTCCTCTGTATATTATAAACATTTTTGATTGATTTTATGGTAAATCTAGTTTATAAATTCTGTTCTTTGTTTGAAAGCTTTTATTGGGTTATTTTCACCCTACTTTCTGGCTACTCATACAAACAAAATTTTAAAAGTAGCTGTTTCTATCTTTTTTTTCTTCTAATCTTATTTACTCATTTTGCTTTATGGTACCTTTAATATCTGAATCTGTGCACCCCACTTTTGTCATACTACCTCCAGTTGGATTTGACCACTGCGAGTCCAGTCGCTGCTTTTTTCTCTTCCAGGCCTTGGGCACTATTCACACAGAACATGATGTGAATGATGCCACAGTAGTTGTGGAACAGAGGCTTCTTGTTGATCCGCACAGAAAGCAATTTCAACACTTTTGCAATTTCTTGTGGCCTTCACCTTCACGTATCTAAAGAGTATGTTTGTACCTCTATTTCTTGATTTTTCAGACTTAATTATTATCTAATCCCCTTATGGAAGATGAGGATTTAACTCATACAAAATTCCCCCCAATGTAATTCTATCACAAATTTTGGTTTATTCAATATTGAGGGATTATATTAATATGATTAGTAATTGTTCAGAGCTCAGATAGAAATTGATTACATTCCCCTTCTTATACAGATTTCAACTTATCCTGGAAGCAACAGCAACCTCATTTAGGGGGGAATATTTCTAGATATTTATCACTAGCTCTCCTGTAAACTCTCCAAAAAACCCTAAAATTCTCCGCAGTAGGTCAAAACACCTGGAAATTTATCAGTACCATGCTTTTCCCTTTGCCTCCTGGCAATGTCTTTCTTCTTGCTTTCTAGATTGTTGGTTGTTCTCCTGGCTTGCTACATAGTTGTCTTTCAGAAAATTCCTTTCATCATCTTCCTAGGAATTCCCTTTGTCTCTCTTGGGTTTTAAACCTCCTGTCTCCAGAATCCTATGACTTCCTTTTTCATGGAGAACTTCCCTGATTCAGTGGAGACTCTGTAAAGGAAAGGGTGTCTGTCCTGCTCTGGAGGAACTGGGCAAGATTTTCCAGAGGAAATGAAAATTGAGTTCTGTTTGAAGAAAGTGTAGGAATATTCCAGAAAAGACTCTTCCATACAGAGAAAGTAGCATATATAATATAATGACTCATACACATTAAAGAATTGGTAAGTGGACCAGTGAGAAATTCAATAGGTTTATTAAATCTAAGGGTTTGGGGAAGTAGAAGTTAATGCTGTAGTGTGTGGCCAAATTTTGAACAGCAGTGTATGACATGCTAAAAATTTTGAAACTTCTTCTTAAAGATCATAGTGATCTGAAAGAAGTTTTTAAGAGGAGAGACATAGTAACATAATAAATACTTTCTAATGCAGGTAGTTCTAGGAGCACTAGAGAGAGTGGGCCAGAGTGGAAGCAGGTAGGGCCAGGGACAGCAATTAGGATACCCTTGAATTAGTCTAGTTGAGAGATGATGAAGCAGTTTTAATAAATATGGAGTCAAGAAGCTCAGTCATATTTGAGAGAAATTTTAGAACTGAAAAGCCATGCCAATTCATGAGAGTCTTGAGAGGAAAGGTGTCTTTAAGGAGGATGTTAACTATGATAGAGATTATATGAAAAGGAAGAGACTAAAGGTAAGAAAGGAAGAAAATAAGTTTATTACCCATATAGTAAGGTTTGAAGACCATGGCGTGACACTGAGATGGAAATACTTGGCACACAAATGAAATATGAAGAGATTATTATTATCAATATTGTGATGTGGTTATACAGGGTTATGAGACTATTTCAGTTGGGAAAGGTTATCGGCATCACCTGGAGAATATTTCCTAAATATTCCCCCCTTTTCCTTTTTTGGAGATTCTGATACAGTCTCACAGATGATATTCAATTATAAGGAATTTTATTCTTATGATTTAGTTTTAAACTCTCCTTTTAGTAAGAGATAATAATTTTGGATGTGTGTTGTTTTATAGTGGCCTTCAGATCTGTGTATTTGTTTTTCTCTTGCAATAGGCATAGCAGCACTGGTTCCAGAAAAGTGATATGCTCTTCAAATTCAAAGTTTCTATTTTTCAGGCCATATTTATCACTCTGTAATATAAATGATAGATTACCTATATGAAATGGATTTGACCTGATTAAAGCCATTCAAAACATTTTTGAAGAAAAAAGTAAGCTTGATTTTCTTCATTTATCTAAACTTAAAATCTCCGCTTAGGTTTTAAATTTCTCTCAATTGCTTGCTAATGTATTCTTGCAGTTAGATTATATATACTTACATTGTCATGTTCTGAGGATTGCTAAGCTTTGATATGTCACACTGACATAGGCAAATGTTACCCTTATTTTATTTGTAGAAAACAGCACCCTAGATTTCAAATGAATTTTCCAGGTGGGTAAAAGGCAGAATTAGGAATGAAACTTTAAATTTTAACATGTACCTTATTGTCTGAAAAACACCTTTGTAAGCAAGTAGCATTTTCTCCCAAACCTAAAATCTGTCTGTGTTTTCCTTGGGTAGCACACAGATAGTGAACTGAATGAAAGCAATCTTTTTCACTAGTTACGTTTTTTAGGGTGGTGTCTTGTTTGAGAAGTAGTTTTAAGGATTAATTATTTAACCATGTCACCTTTTCTGGAAGCACTTATGTAGAAGTTTCCACAATACAAAAAAAATGAACTTAGTGACAGCTGAATTAAGACTTGATTTGGTGAGAGAGGGAAATGAGCCCAGGGTGTTCTCATATAGAGTTTTGTAAAGCTGTTGTGATTCTTCTGCTTGTGTCACAAGACAAATCAGGGCTAAGTACCTTGATTCCTCAAGGTTAGTGTCTTTTAGAAACTGTATTAGGACTTGAACCAAGACGGCGGAGTAGAAGGACGTGCTCTCATTCCCTCTTGCGAGAACACCAGAATCACAACTAGCTGCTGGACAATCATCGACAGGAAGACACTGGAACTCACCAAAAAAGATACCCCACATCCAAAGACAAAGGAGAAGCCACAATGAGACGGTAGGAGGGGCGCAATGAGAGTAAAATCAAATAACATAACTGCTGGGTGGGTGACTCACAGACTGGCGAACACTTATACCACAGAAGTCCACCCACTGGAGTGAAGGTTCTGAGCCCCACGTCAGGCTTCCCAACCTGGGGGTCCGGCAACGGGAGGATGAATTCCTAGAGAATCAGACTTTGAAGCCTAGTGGGAATTGATTGCAGGACTTCGACAGGACTGGGGGAAACAGAGACCCCACTCTTGGAGGGCGCACACGGAATAGTGTGTGCATCGGGACCCAGGGGAAGGAGCAGTGACCCTGGGGGAGACTGAACCAGACCTACCTGCTAGTGTTGGAGGGTCTCCTGCAGAGGCGGAGGCTGGCTCTGTTTCACCGTGGGGACAAGGACACTGGCAGCGGAGGTTCGGGGAAGTACTCCTTGGCGTGAGCCCTCCCAGAGTCTGCCATTAGACTCACCAAAGAGCCCAGGTAGGCTCCAGGGTTGGGTTGCCTCAGGCAAAACAACCAACAGGGAGGGAACCCAGCCCCACCCATCAACAGTCAAGTGGATTAAAGTTTTAAGGAGCTCTGACCGCCACAGCAACAGTCAGCTCTACCCACCACCAGAGCCTCCCATCAAGCCTCTTAGATAGCCTCAACCACCAGAGGACAGACAGCAGAAGCAAGAAAAACTACAGTCCTGCAGCCTGTGGAACAAAAACCACATTTACAGAAAGATAGACAGGATGAAAAGGCAGAGGGCTATATACCAGATGAAAGAACAAGAAAAAACCCCAGAAAAGCAACTAAATGAAGTGGAGATAGGCAACCTTCCAGAAAAAGAATTCAGAATAATGATAGTGAAGATAATCCAGTACCTCGGAATAAGAATGGAGGCAAAGATTGAGAAGATGCAATAAATGATTAACAAAGACCTAGAAGAATTAAAGAACAAACAAACAGAGATGACCAATACAATAACTGAAATGAAAACTACACTAGAAGGAATCAATAGCAGAATAACTGAGGCAGAAGAACGGATAAGTGACCTGGAAGACAGAATGGTGGAATTCACTGCTGCCGAACAGACTAAAGAAAAAAGAATGAAAAGAAATGAAGACAGCCTAAGAGACCTCTGGGACAAAATTAAACGCAACAACATTCGCATTATAGGGGTCCCAGAAGGAGGAGAGAGAGAGAAAGGACCAGAGAAAATATTTGAAGAGATTAGAGTCGAAAACTTCCCTAACATGGGAAAGGAAATAGCCACCCAAGTCCAGGAATCACAGCGAGTCCCATACAGGATAAACCCAAGGAGAAACATGCCGAGACACATAGTAATCAAATTAGCAAAAATTAAAGACAAAGAAAAATTCTTGAAAGCAGCAAGGGAAAAACAACAAATAACATACAAGGGAACTCCCATAAGGTTAACAGCTGATTTCTCAGCAGACACTCTACAAGCCAGAAGGGAGTGGCATGATATACTTAAAGTGATGAAAGGGAAGAACCTACAACCAAGATTACTCTACCTGTCAAGGATCTCATTTAGATTTGATGGAGAAATCAAAAGCTTTACAGACAAGCAAAAGCTAAGAGAATTCAGCACCACCAAACCAGCTCTACAACAAATGCTAAAGGAACTTCTCTAGGCAAGAAACACAAGAGAAGGAAAACACCTACAATAACAAACCCAAAACATTTAAGAAAATGGGAATAGGAACATACATATCGATAATTACCTAAATGTGACTGGATTAAATGCTCCAACCAAAAGACACAGGCTTGCTGAATGGATACAAAAACAAGACCCATATATATGCTGTCTACAAGAGACCCACTTTAGACCTAGGGACACATACAGACTGAAAGTGAGGGGATGGAAAAAGATATTCCATGCAAATGGAAATCAAAAGAAAGCTGGAGTAGCTATACTCATATCAGATAAAATAGACTTCAAAATAAGAATGTTACAAGAGACAAGGAAGGGCACTACATGATGCTCAAGGGATCAATCCAAGAAGAAGATATAACAATTATAAATATATATGCACCCAACATAGGAGCACCTCAATACATAAGGCAACTGCTAAGAGCTTAAAAGAGGAAATCGACAGTAACACAATAATAGTGGGGGACTTTAACACCTCACTTACACCAATGGACAGATCATCCAAAATGAAAATAAATAAGGAAACAGAAGCTTTAAATGACACAATAGACCAGATAGATTTAATTGATATTTATAGGACATTCCATCCAAAAACAACAGATTACACGTTCTTCTCAAGTGTGCACGGAACATTTTCCAGGATAGATGACATCTTGGGTCACAAATCAAGCCTCAGTAAATTTAAGAAAATGGAAATCATATCAAGCATCTTTTCTGACCACAACGCTATGAGATTAGAAATGAATTACAGGGAAAAAAACGTAAAAAACACAAACACATGGAGGCTAAACAATACGTTACTAAATAACCAAGAGATCACTGAAGAAATCAAAGAGGAAATCAAAAAATACCTAGAGACAAATGACAATGAAAACACGACGACCCAAAACCTATGGGATGCAGCAAAAGCAGTTCTAAGAGGGAAGTTTATAGCTATACAAGCCTACCTAAAGAAACAAGAAAAATCTCAAGTAAACAATCTAACCTTACACCTAAAGAAACTAGAGAAAGAAGAACAAACAAAACCCAAAGTTAGCAGAAGGAAAGAAATCATAAAGATAAGAGTGGAAATAAATGAAATAGAAACAAAGAAAACAGTAGCAAAGATCAATAAAACTAAAAGCTGGTTCTTTGAGAAGATAAACAAAATTGATAAGCCATTAGCCAGACTCATCAAGAAAAAGAGGGAGAGGACTCAAATCAATAAAATCAGAAATGAAAAAGGAGAAGTTACAACAGACACTGCAGAAATACAAAGCATCCTAAGAGACTACTACAGGCAACTCTATGCCAATAAAATGGACAACCTGGAAGAAATGGGCAAATTCTTAGAAAGGTATAACCTTCCAAGACTGAACCAGGAAGAAACAGAAAATATGAACAGACCAATCACAAGTAATGAAATTGAAACTGTGATTAAAAATCTTCCAACAAACAAAAGTCCAGGACCAGATGGCTTCACAGGTGAATTCTATCAAACATTTAGAGAAGAGCTAACACCCATCCTTCTCAAACTCTTCCAAAAAATTGCAGAGGAAGGAACACTCCCAAACTCATTCTATGAGGCCACCATCACCCTGATACCAAAACCAGACAAAGACACTACAAAAAAAGAAAATTACAGACCAATATCACTAATGAATATGGATGCAAAAATCCTCAACAAAATACTAGCAAACAGAATCCAACAACACATTAAAAGGATCATACACCATGATCAAGTGGGATTTATCCCAGGGATGCAAGGATTCTTCAATATACGCAAATCAATCAATGTGATACACCATATTAACAAACTGAAGAATAAAAACCATATGATCATCTCAATAGATGTAGAAAAAGCCTTTGACAAAATTCAACACCCATTTATGATAAAAACCCTCCAGAAAGTGGGCATAGAGGGAACCTACCTCAACATAATAAAGGTCATATATGACAAACCCACAGCAAACATCATTCTCAACGGTGAAAAACTGAAAACATTTCCTCTAAGATCAGGAACGAGACAAGGATGTCCACTCTCACCACTATTATTCAACATAGTTCTGGAAGTCCTGGCCACGGCAATCAGAGAAGAAAAAGAAATAAAAGGAATACAAATTGGAAAAGAAGAAGTAAAACTGTCACTGTTTGCAGATGACATGATACTATACATAGAGAATCCTAAAACTGCCACCAGAAAACTGCTAGAGCTAATTAATGAATTTGGTAAAGTAGCAGGATACAAAATTAATGCACCGAAATCTCTTGCATTCCTATACACTAATGATGAAAAATCTGAAAGAGAAATTATGGAAACACTCCCATTTACCATTGCAACAAAAAGAATAAAATACCTAAGAATAAACCTACCTAGGGAGACAAAAGACCTGTATGCAGAAAACTGTAAGACACTGAGGAAAGAAATTAAAGATGATACCAACAGATGGAGAGATATACCATGTTCTTGGATTGGAAGAATCAACATTGTGAAAATGACTATACTACCCAAAGCAATCTACAGATTCAATGCAATCCCTATCAAATTACCAATGGCATTTTTTCCAGAACTAGAACAAATAATCTTAAAATTTGTATGGAGACACAGAAGACCCCAAATAGCCAAAGCAGTCTTGAGGGAAAAAAACGGAGCTGGAGGAATCAGACTCCCTGACTTCAGACTATACTACAAAGCTACAGTAATCAAGACAATATGGTACTGGCACAAAAACAGAAACATAGATCAATGGAACACGATAGAAAGCCCAGAGATAAACCCATGCACCTATGGTCAACTAATCTATGACAAAGGAGGCAAAGATATACAATGGAGAAAAGACAGCCTCTTCAATTAGTGGTACTGGGAGAACTGGACAGCTACATGTAAAAGAATGAAATTAGAACACTCCCTAACACCATACACAAAAATAAACTCAAAATGGATTAGAGACCTAAATGTAAGACTGGACACTATAAAACTCTTAGAGGAAAACATAACAAGAACACTCTTTGCCATAAATCACAGCAAGATCTTTTTTGATCCACCTCCTAGAGTAATGGAAATAAAAACAAAAATAAACAAATGGGACCTAATGAAACTTCAAAGCTTTTGCACAGCAAAGGAAACCATAAACAAGACGAAAAGACAACCCTCAGAATGGGAGAAAATATTTGCAAAGAATCAGCGGACAAAGGATTAATCTCCAAAATATATTAACAGCTCATTCAGCTCGATATTAAAGAGACAAACACCCCAATCCAAAAATGGGCAGAAGACCTAAATAGACATTTCTCCAAAGAAGACGTACAGACAGCCACGAAGCACATGAAAAGCTGCTCAACATCACTAATTGTTAGAGAAATGCAAATCAAAACTACAATGAGGTATCACCTCACACCAGTTAGAATGGGCATCATCAGAAAATCTACAAACAACAAATGCTGGAGAGGGTGTGGAGAAAAGGGAACCCTCTTGCACTGTTGGTGGGAATGTAAATTGATACAGCCACTATGGAGAACAGTATGGAGGTTCCTGAAAAAACTAAAAATAGAATTACCATATGACCCAGCAATCCCACTACTGGGCATGTACCCAGAGAAAACCATAATTCAAAAAGACACATACACCCCAATGTTCATTGCAGCACTATTTACAATAGCCAGGTCATGGAAGCAACCTAAATGCCCATCGACAAGACGAATGGATAAAGAAGATGTGGTACATATATACAATGGAATATTACTCAGCCATAGAAAGGAACGAAATTGAATCATTTGTTGAGACGTGGATGGATCTAGAGACTGTCATACAGAGTGAAGTAAGTCAGAAAGAGAAAAACAAATATCGTATATTAACACATGTATGTGGAACCTAGAAAAATGGTACAGATGAACCGGGTTGCAGAGCAGAAGTTGAGACACAGATGTAGAGAACAAACGTATGGACACCAAGGGGGGAAAACTGCGGTGGGGTGGGGATGGTGGTGTGCTGAATTGGGCGATTAGGATTGACATATATACAGTGATGTGTATGAAATTGATGACTGATTAAAAAAAAAAAAAAAAGAGACTGTATTAGGAACTTCTTCTTGACTGAGTTTACAGTTTTTATGTTCAAACAAAATTATTCCTTTCAAAAAAGAATATGTTTACTGATCATCGGCAAATGCAATTATGTTATTCCCCTAAGTTCATTCTTTAATTTAACAAATACTTACTGAGCAGTTACTCTGTACTAGGCAAGTCATTGTTTTGTCAGAATAATATAAAAGTACCTGTTGCTTTGGTGACTTAGGAGGATCAAACCAATGCTTTCAGGATGTCTGTAAGACTCTACTTCTCTGAGATTAAGGCCATGATGGAATTGCTGAATATATAATAATTATTTTTAGTTTTAGTTTCTGGGTTGAATGGTATGGAAATTTGGAGCATATAACATCAAATATATATATTATATGTGTATATATGTATATTTGGACTTAATATATACATATTACATGTATATATCACTTAATATCTGGGATCTGGCTTTGGTGAAAGCCTGTAATTATTAAATAGTAAAAGTTGCCAGATTATTTCTAGCTTAATTCTACCTTATAATATATACATAATTGTATTATTCTAGTCTTATTATCTGTCCCCATCTTCCTCTTCCAATAGGAGAACACTATGAAGACAATGTTTCAATAAGGAAGTCACTTCTTCTCCGAGTGTTCTTGCTTATAATGCTTTTATCAAGAGTATTTGCTTTGCAAATATTCCTTTGGTAGACATTTGTCATAACAATATAAATGATAATAAGAACAGTTGTCATTTATTAATTACTTAATATGTGCTGGGCACCGTGTAAAAACTTTGTATATATCATCCCAAACAAATAGGCAAATAAACAAAAGCCCAAGGTAGCTCCGTTCTTTTCACATACACTCATCTGTAGACTCTTATTTTCCGTTGGCAGTCTAGTTGTTGGTTATTGTTTGATATGATATTTCAAGGCCTTCTTAGATTTTTTTTCCTTCGCTCTATGTGAAGTGGGAGATTAAATACAAACAAACAAAATATCCTAATACTGTTCTTTAATATCCCTTAGATGACAACTGCATGCGAGTCCAGAGAGGATTTTCATGTGTGTAGATCAATTTAGTGTTTTCCTCCTCAACACTGTGACAGTGGGCCAGACAGTGATGGTCCCCTGTTCTCACTTAGCACAGCAGTGACTGCACTGCTGGTGTGCCTTCCCTTTCTTGCTCCTTTGAGAGGTCTGGCTACTTTCAGGGGCACTGTTATTAGATTCAGCATTGCACCTAGACTTGGGGGTCCTTTCTTCACTCCTGGTTTGAAAAGAGATTTTGATTGGCTCTGTCTCGCTTGTTTATGTGAAAAAAGAAACAAGGCTAAAAATTTTATGGAAACTTCAATCTGCTGTTTGAATGAATTTCATGATAAATGCATGTAACCAAGACCAGTATTGACATTGCCTTCTAGTTTGGGGGCCTAATACAAGTTTAATCCTTCTCAGAAAATATGGAATTGCCATGTCAATAAATCTTGTCAGATGCCTAAACAAGAAGTCAATATTTATTAAATAGACCCAAGAATGGGACTTAGTCTTCTGTATGTTCACTATAAAACCTAATATGCTGATGTAACTCAGCCAGTATAAATGTTATTCATTAAATGTTCTTAAATAGGCATAATAGATTATATATGAATGTTAATATTATTAAATATAATTGGAATCCGTTTCAGTTCATCATAGAATTATATATTCTTCAAAAAACTTTCTATCAGTATTTAAATTGTACCAAAATTCAACATTCTCCAATAGTTTTCCTTCAACCCAATGAATTGTAATCTTCTTTGGATGATGTAAACTAAAGATGACTCCATTCACAGTTATTCTTTGTGTGTGTGTGTATGTATGTGTGTGTGATGAGATATTTAAACTGAAGGAAATTGAAATGAAAATTTTAATTATGTATCAAGATGCAATAGATGTGAAATTAGGAAGATGAAGTGATATGCAGTATTGGAAGGAAATGTGTCATGGCCCTTGAACTACTTCACTCAAGGTCACCTGTGAGTGAGCAGAGGAGAAAGAATTAGTAAAGAGATTTTTTTTAGACATAGCTGATGTCTTGTTCTGAGTACCTACCCATGGAGGGTGGGAGGAATTCTAACTCCTTTGCTTCTAAGAAGAGTATCTCTCCACAGGGCTAAATGGAGAGCTGAATATGTCACTCCTGTAGCTGGTGTTCTGGGGTTTGACTCTGCCTGGACACCTGGAAGGTGAGATTGGGATGATTAACTGCCTTGGGGGTTGAGCCTGGAGAGTGCTGCTATGTTGGGATCAGCCCCTGCTATAAGAGTTTGTCCAGTCAAGATATACAGTAATCCTTCTCATGGATCTGATGTGGATAACTCAGGAGAGCAGGCATGCAGCTGTCTGGAGTCTTATCAAGGGCCTCCTGGAGTGGAAGAGGGCCCATTTCAGTAGGAAGGAGATGGGAGGTGACTGCCTAGAAGCTGAGGAAAGAGTAGCAAGCGACTGCCTGACATAGAGGTGCATCTCCCTGGTTGCAGGTTACATAGAAGAGAGGGGCTCTGCAAGACATCTCAGGCAAACTTATGAAAGCATCACATGACACAAAGAGGTTAATGTTCACCAGTCTCAGGGAGTGCAAAACCAACCTAAGGTGGTGGTAGTTTCTCCTACCAATTGCCCACCAGAGGAGGACTGCAAAAGTGGTTGCCTAGCTGGGAAAGCAGACTGAGAAAAAAAAGACCATCCCCTTTTGTACTTCTGGCTCTGCAACCTAACAGAGCCAGGGAAGGGGAGATCTTAGGTACAATGGATTAAAACCTTGGAACTGACCTTTTATTTTCTGAATTGAGACTCATTGAGATTGTTTGCAGCTGTAGAACTGCCCATTACTTAAGAATGAGCTGAAAACTCGAGGGGTCTGCTATAGTTTCATACAGGGACAGGCAATATTACCCACCCTGAATACATTTTAAAGGGAAGAAGTAAGCTGAAGTAAGCATGGCAAAAGTTAACTACTGTATATGAGTGGTGAGTATATGGGGGTTCATTATACTTCTCTCCCTACTTTTATGTGTATTTGAAATTTTTAAGAAAATATTTTTAAAAGGCAAGTGACTGATAGGAAATGAAAAGATAGATTGCATTTTTATTATCACCTATGTGTTTGTTCAATATGTGGGTATGGAAGCATTTATATGTATTTTTATGCATCATTAAATCCCATTTTAAATTAAACCTGAAATAGAATCAAATAAGTAACATTCTACCAGCCTTTTGCTATGGAATGTTAAAAAATGAGGAGTGAGAGTTGTATATTTATTAGAATCATCAGGCTTTCTTTTACCAAAGTTTTGGTTGGACACCTTTTTCTTTAGAGTCTATGAACCATTGTCGGCGTGCATAATTACTTCACAGACATTTATTGAGAGTCTATTTTATGAAAAACACTTAATTACTTTTTTTCACAAAACAAAATTTGAATATGATATGGATTTTGAGAAGCAGAATGTGATAAACAAAGTGGTTTGGTGACACTGAAGAAGGAAAGACTAATTCAGATTGGGTGATCCTTCTTAGGCAAGGAAAGGGGACATTTTGAGTTTGGCCATGAAAGCTGGATAGGTTCTCCAAAGTCTTAAATGGGCCAGAGTGTATGGCGTTACAGATAAAAACAGCTAGGCACTTTATACAATGAATGTGCAAAAATGCTGAGATAGAAGTAAGCAAAGATGTATTGGGAAAATGATATATCTGGCCTGATTGGAGTTCAGAGATTTAATGAGACTAGGACTGGAAACTAAGTTGGAGTACATTTCCAAGGGATTTGTATGCCTTGATATGAAATTTAGACTTTATTTTGAAGATACTGAGGAACATAGAAGTTGGTTTGAACATAAAAATGATATTGTCTTAGTCCATTATGGCTGCTATAATAGAATACCATAGAGCGGGTGGTTATAAACAATAGAAATTTATTTCTCACAGTTCTGAAGGCTGGAAGTCCAAGATCAGGAAGGCAGCAGATTTGGTGTCTGGTGAGACCCCACTTCTGGGTTCATAGATGGCCATCTTTTTGCTGTGTCCTCACATGGCAGAAGGGGCAAGGGAGCTCTCCAGGCCTCTGTTATAAGGGTACCAATCCCATTCATGAGGTGGATCCTCCCAAAGGCCCTACCTCCAAATACCATCACATTGGGGAATAGGTTTTTTTGTTTTTTTTTAATTAATTTATTTATTTATTTTTGGCTGTGTTGGGTCTTCGTTTCTGTGCGAGGGCTTTCTCTAGCTGCGGCGAGTGGGGGCCACTCTTCATCGCGATGCGTGGGCCTCTCACTGTCGTGGCCTCTCTTATTGTGGAGCACAGGCTCCAGACGCGCAGGCTCAGTAATTATGGCTCACGGGCCCAGCTGCTCCGCGGCATGTGGGATCTTCCCAGACCAGGGCTCGAACCCGTGTCCCCTGCATTGGCAGGCAGATTCTCAACCACTGCGCCACCAGGGAAGCCCGGGGAATAGGTTTTAACATATGAATTTGGGGGGACATAGTCTGTAGCAGATATGTTCAATACAAGGCATTCTAGAACTTTAACTAAGCCTCAGTGGTAAAGTGCATTAGAAAGGAGAGAGATTTCATGAAGAGAGTTGAGGGGTTCTTATACATCTCAGCTGAGAAGTACCAAATGTGGGTGCTTTAAGCGTAAATGGAGAAGATAGAAGAGACATGAATCACACTACCTTTGTAGTTTTTTGGGGGGTTTATGATTGGAATCAGATGTTATTTGGAAAGAGCTAGCTCATTTAAAAATAATCCTCTGCTTTTTGGGTGGAATAATTTCTACTTAGCTTGATGGTTGAAAAATATATAAAAACACTCCAGTAGCACTATAAAGAATTAATTCTAACAAGATTAACAAATTAAAATTTTCTTTTGAACCACATAGACTATTTTTCTCTTTCACAACATTATCTTTGAAATGACTTTGTGATCTAGAAAGAGGAAAAAATACACATTAAATTATTTCATTTCATTAAGAAACATAGCTAAGATGGTAGTTGTGATTTTGTACTCCTTCCTGAATGAAAATAAATGTTAAGGTAGATTACTGGGTGAAGTTTAGGTATACATTGGCAGATATACATCATATTATATTGTAAAATGAAATAATCAAATAGAAAATAGAATACTTAGGAATAAATTAGAAAAATGGATAGAATTACACATTTATGTGGTGGCAATTTTATTAAGCTATCTTGATGATATTGTTAGGGATTAATTAGCTATTTTAAGATAAAACATTTCTGTAGGAAAAAACCCATACTAACATAGCTTTTGGATAATGCCACCTTTCTCTAATGGTTTCCTTTTAATTGGAGGTACATCTGGTAAAGATTGATTAGCTCTGGGAATGCTTGATATTGATTCTTTCTTCTGAGATGCACATCGTGTATTTTGTGAGATATGTATGAATAGTAATCAATGACTGAGAAAGATTTGTTTTAATTTATATTTTTCTTTCATGTATACATTTGTTTAAAATCCCATAGGGCTTCTTGTTTTCTTTCGATGAGTTCATTTTCTGCTAATCTCATGGCTATGATAATGATTTTCATTTTTCCCCAACATTTTCAAGGCAATCAAATTCCAAAGTCATTCCCAATGAGGTTCAGTAAACTTGGCATCAGTGGGGGCATAGTTTTAATATATTTTGATTAGTATGAGTGAACTGGTATAGAAGGATAATATGGAATATGAATTGGAAGGATAAGAGATCAAAGGCAGGGGGGTCATTTGTAATGGTCCAGACAAGAAACAGTGAGGACCTCATTTTCTCCTAGGGTGGACCATATTTAGTTGTAATCCTTGATGTGGAAATGTGCTTCCTAATATTGTTTCTCTCTTGAAAATTTATCTTAGCTTTGCCAGAAAAACTGTTGCCTAAGGAATCTGTAAACAAGTACACAAAAACAAAGCCCCCAAAATAAGCACAGGACAAAGTCCTATATTGTTTATAAGATTTTAGATTAACCCCCTTCTAACCTCTATAAGTTTAAATAGGAACTCATTATATGAAGAAATTCTACTTGCATGGTTTAAAAATACGAAAACATACCTTGATAACATTTTTATTCATTTTAAACTGGCTATATTAAAAAATGCCATTAGTACCCACATCTGGCAGAAAATGACTTATGTATATTTGCAGTGTTTTTCTAGTATGTATGATGTATATGATGGCTATTTTTTAAAATAAAAACTAATCTTAATCTCATAGCAGTATTCTGATTTTACCTTAAATTTTGTTTATCCAAATTGAATCTCCTCTGTGGAGTGCTTTCTTTACAGCAGACTCCCATCAACTTTTTCTTCCTGGTGCTCTACCTGCTTTGCTCAGGTGATTTAGACATATGTGTGTTTGCAGCTGAATAATATAGCTACACAGGGAGTGTTTTATTATTCTCCTTGTGTTTGCAGCTTGAAAGTTAGTTGCATATCTAAAGATCATGCAGGGCTTTTATTTTCAGACTGCCTGTGTCCCTTGGGCTGTTTCCACCTTTGTGTTTCTTCTTGCCATTGGTTTTGACTATAGGTCAGTTAGGTAAATGAATAAGAAAAATTATACGATAGTGTGTGAAACCCTTCCACTTCCTCCCCCAACTCTGTGGAAATCTTTTGATACTGACACAATTGAAGAATAATTCAAATTCTCTGTGTACATAGTATTCCTTACCATTATTTTAAAATTAGCAATTGTGAAAGAAATGATGCTGATAATTTTAAATGATACTGATAATTTTGTTAGAATAATTAAAAATGTTAAAATACATTTTTGAAAAACTTTTCAAGTCTGCAATTCAAACAAAAGTTAAAACAAGGAAGGTACTAAAAAATGCATTAACTGGATTCTTACTCTTTTGTTTTGGCATTTAAAGCTTTTTTTTTTTTTTTTTAAGACAAGCTCTTGGAAAAGGTGGGATAATTTTATTTTTTAAATAGCTTCTCATATTAGAATTTTAATTTTTAGTATTAGGACTAACTTCTAAAGCAGCCCTAAGTTAACTGTAAAAAATACTAACTCATTCCTTTTGAGAAAGTAGAATCATGAATTGTTTTTATGAAGTAAAATATAATACGCTTTGTCCTTTTTCCCATATTTTCAACATTTTAAAGCTGGGAAATTTTAGAAGATCTTTTCATTAAGTGGGGAATTATTTTTTCTGCTCAGATGGAGAATGGCATATGAGCATGTAACAGACCACCAATATGAATATGAGAAAATATTTTGTAATCAGTAACTATAAGAGTAACATCTGACCCATGACCCATTTTTAGTTGTATGTGTCTGAATTCATTTGCTTTCTGTTGAGAAGTATACAGAGGATTGCATTTGAGATCACATTCCATTTACAATGAGCAATGGCCAAACACAAGTATTAATGTTGTAGTATTATCATTATTATTAAAGATAGTTAAAGATTTGATATAATAATAATTACCAATAAAGCAACTAGTCACATTTGTTGTGCCATATCTTTTGTCAGTATATTTTCTAAATGATTTTTTGGTTTTATGTAGCATGTAATTCTGCTACTTCTTTAATAATGGTTTCTGAACTTCATCTTCCTGCTCCTATTCCAGGCTTCTTACAATCTCATCTCTATAAAGAAGTGAGAATAATCTACGTAAAACTTAGGTTAGTTCGTGTCATGCTGATATTTAAAACACTTTGTTTCCCATCACATTTAGAATAAAAATTCAAACTCTTTGCCATTTTAGTTTGTAGATGGAATAATCCAGTAACGAAATTGATATTATAGGAGAGTGAGGGGATAGTTTATTAAATGCATTCACTCAACAAATAATTTTTGAGTGCCTATTATGTTTCTGGCACTGTTCTAGGTACTTGGGTGAACAAAAGATGCAAAAAATACCTGCCAGCATGGAGCTTACTTTCTAGTAATGCAAGGCAGACAATCAACATAATTGTAAAGAGGAAGTTAAAAGGTGATAAATGCTATGGGAAAAAAGGATAAAAAAGGGTAGGATAAGGGAATAGGGAGTGCAAAGGGTGGGCATGTGTGACAGTTTTATAAAGGTTACTCAGGACCTCATTAAGAAGCTGTCATTTGAGCAAATACTTGAAAGAGATGAGATTAGTCATGCTGTTATCTGAGGGAAGAGTGTTCCAGGCACAGGGTGTAAAGTGCAAACAATGTAAGGTAGAGGCAGAGCTGCCATATTTGAGGATTACATAGAATGTGGGGGGGAGGAGGAGGGTTTTGAGCAAAGGAAAGGTGTGACATGACTTAGGTTTTAACTGATCTCTTTGCTTAAAACAGAGCGGAGTAATGCTAGAAGCAAAGAGAGAGAGGATAACATGAAATAAGGAGGTAGCAGTGGAGGTGGTGAGAATTGGTTTAGTTTTATATTTGTTTTAAAGGTAGAGAAGACAGGATTTTCTAACAAATTTCATGTCAGGAGTAAGAGAGAGAGGTGTCAAGGATGCCAAGATTTTTGAATAGTTGGATGGAGTTTCAGATTTGAGAGGGATGGCAAACCATTTGTTTTTGTACTTGTCAAGTCAGGGATGTCTACTAGATATCCAAGTGAGGATGTTAAGTAGATAGATATATTGATCTGGAATTCAAAAAGCATACTAAGCCTGAGATATAAATTTTGGAGTCACAAGACTGTATGAACAAACCAAGAAAGTGAGTGTGGTTAGGGAAGAAAATAGGTCCAAAGACTGCATCATGGAATACTCCAAACTCAAGAGGAAAAAAATCCACCAGTGTGAAGGGAGGTGATGGGATCTAGCTCACACCTGTTTATTTATAGATTGCTTGTTTAACACTCCCACTGAAGTGAGAAAAAGGCTCCTTGTCTGTTTAGAATATTCTTGGCACAGACTAGTTGCTCAATAAATATTTGTTAAATAAATGCCTAATAAATGAGAATGTTATGGATCTATGAAAAACGTTTTGATAATGTCTTTCATGCAGAATTGAAAGCTGAGTCCATATTGAGAAGTACAGGCTTCCCTTATTAAAGGGAGACTAGCTGATTACGGATTAAGTTCTGATCTTGGTGTTTGACCTATTCCCTTCTCACTAGATACTAGGTTGATTGTTTTTCCTTACAGTTATTTTGAAAGCAAAAATAAAACTCTCAACCATTTCTCACCCAAAAAGGTGATCCACATACATACACTCTTCAGATTGGCTTAAGGTAGAATACGAGCTATAACCCTATGAATTGGACTACTCAGTCTTTCTCTCTTATTTCTCTGCACTATTGTCATCATGGGTTAGTTATTTGACCCAATGAAAGGAAATTAAAGACTGGTTCCTGGCTGGTGAGGTCATATATAGATTTAGTTTTTGAATTGGTGATTCTAACCAGTTTCTTTATGAAGGGCCATTAAATAATTTCCATGGAACTGAAAGACTCAAAATGGCCCTCACAATCATTAGCAAGGGAGTTGCAAGAGGTAAAAGCTGTCAAGTTCTTGACTAGACTTCAGGCAGCAGTGAATGCTTAGGTTTGGTGCTAGCATCACAACTCTGTCAGTGTCACAAGTGGACTAGAAAATAGGCATTAGGTTACATATGTTGAAGTTCTTTACTTTCTGCTAAAGTCACTTCCTCATTAGTTTTTTTAAGTTGGGAGCCAGTTTTCTTGTTTATAAAGGCTTATTAGGATGTTATGCCAACCTGTGCATTCAGACTGGCAATGCCAAGGTGATGTGTGTGTGTGTGTATACGATTGTTTGTATGACATGCACAACACAGGCCTGTGAGTCTAGGCTTTATCAAGGATATTCTTTCTCCCTTCCTTCTTTGGATTTATTCTATGATTGCTGTTTTTCTAAGTTCCATTAGGATTACAAGCCATTTCTTAATAATTAGGTGGTTGGTAAAAGATTGGAGAGAACTGCCCAATGAAAAATTATTTTTTATTAGGAAAGCAATATATGCTTATTTAAATGTTTCAAATAATACACCAAGTGTACAGATTTAAAACTGTTGTCTGCCACTGTTAACAACTTGGGTGGTATCTTTCTAGATTTATTTATTTATATTTAAATGCATATACTTTAAAAAATATATAACTGTAATGTTACTGTGGATGTCATTTGCTACTTTTTTTCACTTAATGTAAGTTCAAGACACTGTTCTATGCCTGTATACATGGATGGATTAGACATTCTTTTTAATAGCTATCTAATATCTCATTATATAATTATTTACTGAGGGTCCTATTTTTAGGCATTTAGGTTATTTCTGTTATTTTAAAAATTACAAATACTTTAGGGAACATCTTTGTATTTACAAATTACACACATGCACAAGTATATTTGAACAATGAATTCCTAAGTTAGGTTGTTTGACATGTTGGCTGGAGAGTACAAAACATAAAAAATGAGATTTACATTGAAGTTCATTGTGGAAATAAATTTCATCCTGAAGTGCTGAGTGTAACGTGGAATTGGAATGGATATTTTTGTCTGCCTTTTCCTCATCATTTCTATCTTTTATGGCAAAATCTTAGACTGTTCATTTTCAGAACTCTCTGACTTTAAATATACTCATGTTCTTTTTTGTCTAAAAAATAATGAATGTATACATTGACCCATCTGATCCTAGGCTGAAGGTCACATATTACTACTCAAAACATATCTCAGGCATCACTTACCTTGTTTATTGTTGTATTCCCACCATGTGTCTGGCAAATGGTAGGTGATCACTAAATATCTGTTATTTAATTGAAAGATATAGCAAAGCTGGAAAATTTCCATATGTCATAACTATTTTGTTTACAGTGAAACAGGAATTCTAGAGGCAAGGGAAGTCTAGCTTTCTTTTTAGGCTAGGATATAAAGCAACAAGCAAATTTAATAAATACTTGAGAACTTAATTAACCATGCTCTTTATATGCAATATTGCCTAATGATACTTCCTCTTTAGCTGGCTTGCTTCCAGCTTGAACTATCAAACCATCTAGGATTCACATTAAAGCCTGTAGTTCTGTCATATCTTCCGGTCACCTGCACTCTGGGGAGCTTAAGCTTGCCCAGGAAAGCAGTGCTGATTGAGTTAACATATGGATGGACCAGGTAAAGCCTGTGGGCTTCAGTTGCTACAAGTGATTCCATTTCTTACATTGCTGTTGATGCTGAGAGCTATGTTTATTTCAGCCATGACAGCAGGAGCCAAAGCTCTTCTTTGCACCATTTACTTTAGATATTTCTGCCAAAAGTTGACAGATGAAAACGTCGTTTGTGTCATCACTTTTCTTTCTAATGAAAAAAACAAATGAATAACAAACAAGTAAACAACTCCTTTATCTTCCGGAGGTATGAGGAAGTTAGTATTTGTTCTCTTTTTATTTCTTCCCATTCAGGCATTCATGCTAGTGTAAAAATTCTTTTTTATTCCTTTAAGCTAAAGCTATCAGTCATATTTGTTGCTGATAGCAATGAATTTTAAGCTTTTTAAGCATATGTTAAGTATATGTAGTATTGCAACACATTTTTTTTTCCTTTAACATCTTTATTGGAGGATAATTGCTTTACAATGTTGTGTTAGCTTCTGCTGCACAGCAAAGTGAATCAGCTATACGCGTACATATATCCCCATATCCCCTCCCTCTTGTGTCTCCCTCCCACCCTCCTTATCCCACCCCTCTAGGTGAACATAAAGCACCAAGCAGATCTCCCAGTGCTATGTGGCTGCTTCCCACTAGCTATCTATTTTACATTTGGTAGTGTATATTTGTCCATGCCACTCTCTCACTTCATCCCAGCTTACCCTTCCCCCTCCCTGTGTCCTCAAGTCCATTCTCTACGTCTGTGTCTTTATTCCTGTCCTTCCCCGAGGTTCATCAGAACCATTTTTTTTTAGATTCCATATATATGTGTTAGCATACAGTATTTGTTTTTCTCTTTCTGACTTACTTCACTCTGTATAACCAACTCTAGGTCCATCCACCTCACTACAAATAACTCAGTTTCATTTCTTTTTATGGCTGAGTAATATTCCATTGTATATATGTGCCACATCTTCTTTATCCACTCATCTGTCGATGGACACTTAGGTTGGTTCCATGTCCTGGCTATTGTAAATAGTGTGGCAATGAACATTGTGGTACATGACTCTTTGAATTATGGTTTTCTCAGGGTATATGCCCAGTAGTGGGATTTGCAGCACATTTTTAAAGCAAATGTAAGCTAGTTGTTGCTTTACATTTCTGCCTGGCTATGGAGAAATTATGTCTGGAGGCCATTTTAGAAGTTTGTTTCAAAATGTGTAGACTATTTCCACATAATTTTAAACAGTTTCATAAAATTTTGCAATTGGAATATTCAAATGTGATTATACAGGTTCTCTCACCCCCACCTACATCACTGAACAATACAAAGTACACTCATTCTACTGCTTTTTGATGTTATGAAAATCTTATACTCCTAAATTTTGAGTTATTATTTATAACTTGACAGTATCTAGTAGAGAAAATGGAAAGTAGTTTTATGTGCAGGTATAAAATAATGTAGCAGGCAAGCATAAAATCTTGATGCTAAAATCATTTGTTTCTTTGCTCCTGAAAACCAGAGGTTAGCTTTAGCCCTTAAGCCAATTGTGTCTCTTAAGGTCTGTTTAAAACCTTTTCACAAACGTAGAGTCTATTTACCAGTTAAGAAGCAGATTGTGTATTTATAGCCTTTAATGTCTCAGGAAATGGTTCAAACTGCTTTTGGAAGTGATGCAGTGAGCAAGAAAATTCCCATAACATTTCTGGCATTAGATTTCTGACAGCTTTTAGTTTACAGACTAGAATCACAGATATGATTAAAGAATTTTGAACTTTTCATATCCACAACACATAGTGTAGCTTTCAGAGCCAGTTATCATGTTGTCAAATATCTTAAGGTCAAGGGAGAAAATATGAAGCCATTTGACATCCTCTAGAGTCTGAGATAGCCATTCAGTTGTCCATTAATAAAAAATTTTTTGAGCACCTATGAGGTGTCAAGCATTATTCCAGAGGCTTGGGATACATCAGTGAAAAATATGGACCAAAGTCCCTTACTTTATAAAGTGTAAACCTTGCTTACCTTTATGTACAAGAAATAAGTAAATTATTTAATACATTGGAAGTTGATAAGTGCTTGGGAAAGAAAGAGAAAGTAGAGTAGGGTAAAGAGGAGTGGGAATGCTGAGATAGGGGAAGGAGTGATGGATAAAGAGGGCATCGATGTTTGAAATAGTGTAATCAGGATGGGGCTTATAGAAGGTGATATTTTTTGTAAATCAACTATACTCCAATAAAAATTAAAACAGCAACAACAACAACAACAAAAAGAAGGTGATATTTGATTAGAGGCTTGAATGGAGTAAAAGAGGTAGCTTTACAGATATTAGGGGCAGAGCATTCTAACCACTAGGACAGTTCATACAAAAGCACTGAAGTGGGAGTTTTCCTGGCATGTTCAAGGAATACCCAGGAGGCCAGTGTGTCTGGAGTAGAGAGAGTCAGAGAGAAAATTGCTAAAATGGTGTTCAGAGGAGGAACAGATCAATAGGCCACTGTAGGGACTTTGGCTTTTACTGTGAATGAGATGGGGAGCAGGGTTTTGAGCAAAGGAGTGACATGAATGATGTCTCCCTGGGGCTGCTGTTCTGAGAGTAGACAGCAGGGAGCTAGAATGACAGCAGTTCAGAGCAGAGAAGAGCAGGGACTTGGTGCAGGGCAGTAACTGACAGTGTGGGAAGTCGTTGAATTTTGGATATATTTTGAAATTTGGATATATTTTGAAAGTAGCATCTATTGAATTTCCTGATAGATGAGATAAAGAGAGGGGTGATTCTAAAGTTTTTCTGCCTGAGCATCCAGAAAGTTGGAGATGCCATTAAATAAGATAGTGAACTGGGCAAGACCGGCAACCATGGACAACAAACACAAAGATAAATCTCGAAACGTTTCTAATGTAGGATCTACTTCATATTCCTATCACTTTTTAGTACATCATTACGTACGTTATTTCACCACTTTAATAAGAGCCATCTGGGCAGGTCTCACCATGGCCTAATTCATGTTACCAATATGATGTCACCAAAAGTGGAGTTGGGAAGAGATATGTGTAAAAGGCTCTCGAGAGATAGCTCTGAGTGTCTGAGCTATGTAAATCAGAACCTGTCTTTATAATATTAACATTTCTGGAACCTCCTGAGACTTGGGCCCATTAGTTTATTATATATGCACTAAATCTTATGTCTATATAAGTGCTAGACTTTAGATTATAATTCTTCTGTTACAGTTTGTATGGCTGGGACTTTATTTATGGTAAATGCTGTCTTGATAGGAAATTAACTGTAGGATAATCCAGGAGTCAGAGCCATTTTTGATTTTATTTTCTTGTTTGGATATTTGGAATAAATTTACATTTTACTTTAAGTTGAATACTTACTGACTGATGACAACTATTGATAACTTTGTTTTTGCTTCTAAGACATTTGGGTCTAAACCAACGGCACTTGAAATCTGTGTATTCTCTTTAATTTTAATTCCTTAAAATACTAATTTTCAAATTCATCTTAGAGTCCAATTAACAATGTCTTGTGGCTTTATAATATGAAGTCTGGTTTTATGAAAAATGGTGATATGTTTAACTTAATAGAAGGTGTTTTATTATATGTGGTGGTAGTGATGTTTTTCACTAACTGTGCTGTGTTAAATTCCATCTTGAATATTAGGCATTTAGTCCATGTATTGCTGGAATACACCCTGGTCCTATAATCCTTTAAAGACAAATTGGATGATATAAATGTAGTACAAATCTGACCAGACCTGGGGGTATTAATTATATTTTACTCAACTCAGTTTAATGAACTCAAACTAAGATAAACATTTCTAAATTGCCATTTTCATGGAAAGTGATTACACAAGATTGGTAATTATATGAGATGCTATAGTTTATTAGATTTGTTGTATATGAGAATGACTGAAGAAAATGGAGTTTTATTTTCCATGTTTCATGAGATATAACACATACTACCGTCATACCTTAAAACCTTATTCTCATGTAATTTAAAACTATTTGTACTTGTATAAAAATTTTAAGTGGAGGTAAAATTGACATATAGTTAGATGCCCAGATATTAAGTGTACAGTTCAATAAGCTTTGACAATTGTAAGAACCCAAGGAACCATCACCCAACCATAGACTGACACTGTCCAGTAGATTTTCTATGATGGTGGTAATGTTCTATGTCTGTGTTGGCTAATGTAGTAGCCACTACCCACATGTGATTTTTGAGCATTTGAAATGTGGTTAGTCTGACTAAGTAACTGAACTTTTAATTTTTTTTTTTAAATTTTTTTTTCATCTTGATCTTTTGTTAGCACTTTTATGAGTTCATCAGTTTTCCACAAGAGTTCTGAAAATGCTTATTCATTCAGTTCAGCAGTATAGTCAGTTACCACAAACCTGTACTTGTCAGAGTCTTTTCCGTGAATTCCTTAGGATGAAACCCTTTTATAGGAACATTTTTGCAAAAGCATCAGAGTACACCCAGAACTGTCTGTAAATGACAAAAAATTTAAAAATGACCACGGTTAAGATTTGATGAAAGTTCATACTAATGCAGTTGACAGGGAAATTTAGTTATTTCTGAGATATACATTTTAAAATAATAACTAGAATTATGACTTATAACATTATACCAGAACATATAAGATTTTTAGGAATTTCATGTAATGTCTGAAACACTTATATTAACATATTTCCAAACAAATAATCTAAAGAAACTTTAGTATTAGTTATTTTAAAAAATTTTTTTAAATTTAATTTTATTTATTTTTTTATACAGCAGGTTCTTATTAGTCATCAGTTTTATACACATCAGTGTATACATGTCAATCCCAATCACCCAATTCATCACACCACCACCCCCACCCCCCCGCGGCTTTCCCCCCCTTGGTGTCCATACGTTTGTTCTCTATATCTGTGTCTCAACTTCTGCCCTGCAAACCAGTTCATCTGTACGATTTTTCTAGGTTCCACATACATGTGTTAATATACGATATTTGTTTTTCTCTTTCTGACTTACTTCACTCTGTATGACAGTCTCTAGATCCATCCATGTCTCAACAAATGACCAAATTTCGTTCCTTTTTATGGCTGAGTAATATTCCATTGTATATATGTACCACAACTTCTTTATCCATGCATCTGTCGATGAGCATTTAGGTTGCTTCCATGACCTGGCTATTGTAAATATTGCTGCAGTGAACACTGGGGTGCATGTGTCTTTTTGAATTATGGTTTTCTCTGGGTATATGCCCAGTAGTGGGATTGCTGGATCATATGGTAATTCTATTTTTATTTTTTTAAGGAACCTCCATACTGTTCTCCATAGTGGTTGTATCAATTTACATTCCCACCAACAGTGCAAGAGGGTTCCCTTTTCTCCACACCCTCTCCAGCATTTATTGTTTGTAGATTTTCTGATGATGCCCATGCAAACTGGTGTGAGGTGATACCTCATTGTAGTTTTGATTAGCATTTCTCTAATAATTAGTGATGTTGAACAGCTTTTCCTGTGTTTCTTGGCCATCTGTATGTCTTCTTTGGAAAAATGTCTATTTAGGTCTTCTGCGCATTTTTGGATTGGGTTGTTTGTTTCTTTAATATTGAGCTGCATGAGCTGTTTACATATTTTAGAGGTTAATCCTTTGTCAGTTAATTCGTTTGCAAATATTTTCTCCCATTCTGAGGGTTGTCTTTTCATCTTGTTTATGGTTTCCTTAGCTGTGCAAAAGCTTTGAAGTTTCATTAGGTCCCATTTGTTTATTTTTGTTTTTATTTCCATTACTCTAGAGGTGGATCAAAAAAGATCTTGCTGTGATTTATGTCAAAGAGTGTTCTTCCTATGTTTTCCTCTAAGAGTTTTATAGTGTACGGTCTTACATTTAGGTCTCTAATCCATTTTGAGTTTATTTTTGTGTATGGTGTTAGGGAGTGTTCTAATTTCATTCTTTTACATGTAGCTGTCCAGTTCTCCCAGTACCACTTATTGAAGAGGCTGTCTTTTCTCCATTGTATATCCTTGCCTCCTTTGTCATAGATTAGTTGACCATAGGTGCGTGGGTTTATCTCTGGGCTTTCTATCTTGTTCCATTGATCTATGTTTCTGTTTTTGTGCCAGAACCATATTGTCTTGATTACTGTAGCTTTGTAGTATAGTCTGAAGTCAGGGAGTCTGATTCCTCCAGCTCCGTTTTTTTCCCTCAAGACTGCTTTGGCTATTTGGGGTCTTTTGTGTCTCCATACTAATTTTAAGATACTTTTTTCTAGTTCTGTAAAAAATGCCATTGGTAATTTGATAGGGATTGCATTGAATATGTAGACTGCTTTGGGTAGTATAGTCATTTTCACAATATTGATTCTTCCAATCCAAGAACATGGTATATCTCTCCATCTGTTTGTATCATCTTTAATTTCTTTCATCAGTGTCTTATAGTTTTCTGCATACAGGTCTTTTGTCTCCCTAGGCAGGTTTATTCCTAGGTATTTTATTCTTTTTGTTGCAATGGTAAATGGGAGTGTTTCCTTAATTTCTCTTTCAGATTTTTCATCATTAGTGTATAGGAATGCAAGAGATTTCTGTGCATTAATTTTGTACCCTGCAACTTTACCAAATTCGTTGATTAGCTCTAGTACTTTTCTGGTGGCATCTTTAGGATTCTCTATGTATAGTATCTTGTCATCTGCAAACAGTGACAGTTTTACTTCTTCTTTTCCAGTTTGTATTCCTTTTATTTCTTTTTCTTCTCTGATTGCCGTGGCTAGGACTTCCAAAACTATGTTGAATAATAGTGGTGAGAGTGGACATCCTTGTCTTCTTCCTGATTTTAGAGGAAATGCTTTCAGTTTTTCACCATTGAGAATGATGTTTGCTGTGGGTTTGTCATATATGGCCTTTATTATGTTAAGGTAGGTTCCCTCTATGCCCACTTTCTGTAGAGTTTTTATCATAAATGGATGTTGAATTTTGTCAAAAGCTTTTTCTGCATCTATTGAGATGATCATATGGTTTTTCTTCTTCAGTTTGTTAATATGGTGTATCACATTGATTGATTTGCGTATATTGAAGAATCCTTGCATCCCTGGGATAAATCCCACTTGATCATGGTGTATGATCCTTTTAAAGTGTTGTTGGATTCTGTTTGCCAGTATTTTGTTGAGGATTTTTGCATCTATACTCATCAGTGATATTGGTCTGTAATTTTCTTTTTTTGTAGTATCTTTGTCTGGTTTTGGTGTCAGGGTGATGGTGGCCTCACAGAATGAGTATGGGAGTGTTCCTTCCTCTGCAATTTTTTGGAAGAGTTTGAGAAGGATGGGTGTTAGCTCTTCTCTAAATGTTTGATAGAATTCACCTGTGAAGCCATCTGGTCCTGGACTTTTGTGTGTTAGAAGATTTTTAAGCACAGTTTCAATTTCAGTGCTTGTGATTGGTCTGTTCATATTTTCTGTTTCTTCCTGGTTCAGTCTTGGAAGGTTATACCTTTCTAAGAATTTGTCCATTTCTTCCAGGTTGTCCATTTTATTGGCATAGAGTTGCTTGTAGTAGTCTCTTAGGATGCTTTGTATTTCTGTGGTGTCTGTTGTAACTTCTCCTTTTTCATTTCTAATTTTATTGATTTGAGTCCTCTCCCTCTTTTTCTTGATGAGTCTGGCTAATGGTTTATTAATTTTGTTTATCTTCTCAAAGAACCAGCTTTTAGTTTTATTGATCTTTGCTATTGTTTTCTTTGTTTCTGTTTCATTTATTTCTGCTCTGATCTTTATGATTTCTTTCCTTCTGCTAACTTTGGGTTTTGTTTGTCCTTCTTTCTCTGTTTCCTTTAGGTGTAAGATTAGATTGTTTATTTGAGATTTTTCTTGTTTCTTCTTGTATACCTATAAACTTCCCTCTTAGAACTGCTTTTGCTGCATCCCATAGGTTTTGGATCATCGTGTTTTCATTGTCATTTGTCTCTAGGTATTTTTTGATTTCCTCTTTGATTTCTTCAGTGATCTCTTGGTTATTTAGTAACGTATTGTTTAGCCTCCATGTGTTTGTGTTTTTTACATTTTTTCCCCTGTAATTCATTTCTAATCTCATAGTGTTGTGGTCAGAAAAGATGCTTGATATGATTTCCATTTTCTTAAATTTACTGAGGCTTGATTTGTGACCCAAGATGTGATCTATCCTGGAGAATGTTCTGTGCGCACTTGAGAAGAAAGTGTAATCTGCTCTTTTTGGATGGAATGTCCTATAAATATCAATTAAATCTATCTGGTCTATTGTGTCATTTAAAGCTTCTGTTTCCTTATTTATTTTCATTTTGGATGATCTGTCCATTGGTGTAAGTGAGGTGTTAATGTCCCCCACTATTATTGTGTTACTGTCGATTTCCTCTTCTTGAACTTTTAATTCTATTTAATTTTAAATAATTTAAATTTAATTCAAATGGCCACATGTGTTAATGCCTAAAGTATGGGACAGGGCACTCCTAGGTAGTTCTCAACTGGAATTCTAAGAGAGAATCAAACCCTAATGCTGATGGCACACACTATTTCTGATGAATTAACTTACCTCCTGTTCATCTAGAATGGTACTAGCTGTCTATCATTATTAGGAGAATTAAGAAAATGTAACTCAAATTATGTTTTGTAACGTTTCATTCTCTCACAGCACTCAGTTGAGAAGGACTGTCCTAAGAAGTTTCCTCATTTCCCTTTTCAGTCAGTACCACCCTAATGTCAACCACAATTCTTTTGTTTATCTCCATTTATTATTCTTTCTTGTTCTTTGACTTCATATAGATGGAAATACACAGTGCATTTTCTTTTGTGACGGTCTTCTGTCACTCAATATAATGTTGTATGTGTCAATAGTACAGTCCTTTATATTGATATGTATTATGTAATATGTATATTGTGTCAGCTTACCAAAATTTATTTACGCATTCTCCAAATGTGTCCATTTAAGTGCTCAAATTCATTGGCATAAAATTTTCCATGACATCTGTTTGTTATCTTTTAAATGTCTGTAGTATCTGTAATGATGCCATTCTTTCATTTTTGGCAGTATACTTAACTGGTCTTGCTAAGACCTTATCAATTTTATTAAAGAAACAACTTTGACATTCTTGATTTTCTCTATTTTTTATATTCTGGTTATTTCTGCTTTTATTTTTATTATTCTCTTGTTTTACTTATTTTTTAAACTAAAACCCATTAAAACTAAGTGTAGTATTCCTCCTGACTTTTAATTTTTATGTAAATTCTTAGCTATGTTTGAAATACCAATTCTTTGCATTTCAAAAATTGATTCTGCAGACATTCATTGAGCATCTGTCTATTCCATGAAAGGTACTAGGATAAGCAACAGTGAAAAAGATGGATGTAGTTCTAGCCCTTTTGCATTCACAATTCTGTTGAGCAGGTAGATATGGGAAAAGAAATGGCAAGGATGATAAGTACCATGACAGAGAATTTCAGGGAAATCTGGAAGTTTATAATAGGGGACTTACACAGACTGGGGATTTGGGAAAAGCATCCTGACCTCAGACACAAGTGTAGCTAGGAGTTAGTTAGAGGAAGGAGGAGGAGATAGGAGAAGACTCCAAACAGGAGTAACAGCTTGTACAAGACACTAGAGTGAGAAGGAGCATGGTATGGTTGAGCAACTAAGGAAGGCCAGTATGGATGGAATGTGGAAATGGGAAGGAATGCAGATTGGGGTGAAACTTTAAGAGACAGGGAAAAATCATGTAGTGTTATAGGCCATGTGGATGATTTTAGCTTTATCTTAACTAAGGGTAGTGGGAAATCATTGAAGATTTATAAGCTGAGGAAATACATCTAGTTTACGTTTCACCAATGTCCACTCTGGTTACCGTGGATGTGTGTTGGGTACAGACAGAAGGCAAATATTGATGAATAAAGACTAAATGGGAAGCAATTGTAGGTGAGACATGATGTGATATGGATTACAGTAGGTTCAGAATTCCATTCTGGGATTCCAGCTTGCCCCAGTAACTAGTTCCTGTTAAAATAAAACTCAAAATGATGTAATACCATGACTATTATAAAATATTTTCTTTGAGCTGACACTCCTTTAGAGAAAGATGTATTTGGCAGTCTATTTCTTTCATCTTATAAGTGTTGAATATAAAGGGCTAAAATATGAGAATAACACTTTTATTCCATATTGTGACAAGTTGGACTGGGGTGACTGTAGAATATGGGTCACCTATAAAATTCAGCTTTACAAGTTTGACTTTTATGTGTGAAGAATACTTCTGAAATACAAAGAAGAAGAAAAACAAATTCTATTCTGTGATGAGAACTTCAACTGCATAATTTTTCTGAGAGCTTCACTTTTATATGAAATTTTAATATTTAAAGTTGAAAAGGAAAGTTTTCAGTGTTTCAAGCCTTTAATAAAAATAGCTTTTTCAAATAAGTTTTGAATGTGAATTTAAGCATTAATGTAATTTTTAAATTTTCAAAATTTAATAATTATACTGGCACAAAATTCAGTTATTCATGCATATACCTTAGGTGTCTATATTCATCTGTCTGTCTACTATCTATGCACCTATCTACCTATCTGCATCTATCTTAAAAAGTTGTCAAAAAGTTTGTCATTAATGATTATTTAATAATGTGCTGGGAAGAAATAAGATTTCGGCAATATGTTTACATTTTAAAGTTGTTTTAATTTGATTATTTGCGACTTTAACAATTTTTTTTACTTGTTCTTTTAAATAGAAAACTTATAAGTATTGAATATCATTTGAATGACTATTTTTTCCTTTCTGAGTATCAACTGGGAATATCTAGCTCAGTTTTATTTAGAAAAAGTGGAAGTTAAGTAGATTAATTTTCTCAGTGGGATTTATCATCAGGAATAAATTAAAGCATAGAGTGAATGGTCAATTTAGAGTGGTCCTCTGTACTGAGGTAGCTTTGATCAGACTTCCAGATTTCATTTATATTGTCAACTTTTAAAAAATTTAGGTGCAGTTAATTAAACTAGTTATATTTTTCAGTCCATGGCTTATTCTTCTCATTTGTTCATACAGAGCTTCCTTCCTTTCTTTCTTTCTCTTATCTCTCACACCTCATTTTCATTTTCCCCTCCTTGGAAACTATTTTAATCTTTTAAATCCATATATTTTAATTTAAATACATCCCTCCAAAGCATACTGTTTTGTATGCATATATTCTTAATTTAATGAGTAGTATTATATTCTACTTCTTGTTTTATTTCTTTTTACAACTGAGCCTTCTTTTTTGATATTATTCATGTTGCTACTTGTACATCTAATGTAGATTCTAACTGCTGCACGCTATTCCATGGTGTGTGTAAGAAACTTGGAAGGACTTCTTAAACTTAAAGAGCAAGCATGGTTAACATTACCTCAATTAAACATTCTGTTCAATAAAGAACTTTTTAGACAACATTAACTAACTGAAAGTGGAAAAATATTTGCAAAATCTAATAGCAACATACAAGTGACTCTTGCAAATCAACTAGAAAAATTCACCCCAGGAAAAAGATCAAAATAGATAAACATGAAATTTAAAGAAGAGCAAACTTATAAAACTAAGATGCATGTAACAAGGTGGTCAAAATAATGAGTAATATAAGAAATGCAAATTAAAGCAACATTGAGCAATGACCTTAAATCCTTAGACTGGCAAACATTAGAAAGATGGGTAATAGTAACTGAGATATGAAAGCATAAGAACACTATTGCACTCCCGGTGGTAGTGGAGAGCAATGCAGCATGGCTTATTCAGATGAAGTACAAGTGTACCCTATAAATCCATCATTCTACTGCTGAGTACGTATCTCAGGAGAATTGAGAGGACATGCATGGAGATTTTCTCTGTAGAAACATTGATGGAGGCAAGAGTTGGAAGCAGCCTGGAGGTCTGTCACCTGGACAGGGATAGATGAACCTGGATGCCTATCACTGGATGGGTGGGTATGTGGAGCATATGGGTATTCAAATGCCAGCCATCATAAAGGAGTTCTGTGATACTTAAAAGAGTTTGTATTTTTTTTTACTTTAAATTTGAAGTCACTAGAAGGGCTCATGAGCCACTTAAGAAAATGAAAGTGCTAAATGTGGAATTTAAAAAAACAAAATCAAAAAACCAAATTCATAGATACAGAGAACAGGTTAGTTGTCGCCAGAGGTGGTAGGTGGGAGGTTGGGCAAAATAGGTGAAGGGGGTCAAAAGGTACAAACTTTCAGTTATAAAATACATAGTCATGGGTGTAACATATAGCATGGTGACTATAGTTGATAATACTGTATTGCATATTTGAAAGTTGCTAAGAGATCTTAAAAAAAAGAATTGTGATGGATGTTACCTGGACTTATTGTGATGGTCATTTTGCAATATATACAAATACTGAATAATTATCTTGTACATCTGAAACTAATATAACTAATGTTGTATGTCAATTATATATCCATTAAAAAAGGAAAGAAAATGAAAGTGCAACTTTACCAAATTTTTAAAGGCTGAAGGCTAGAGGATAAGGGCATGGTTAAGGACACCAGGAATCTGCCCCTTATCTTCAAATAATTTCTAAATTAAAAAAATACATGCAGGGCTTCCCTGGTGGTGCAGTGGTTAAGAATCCGCCTGCCATTGCAGGGGACATGCGTTCGAGCCCTGGTCTGGGAAGATCCCACATGCTGTGGAACAACTAAGCCCATGCACCACAACTACTGAGCTTGCGCTCTAGAGCCTGCGAGCCACAACTTCTGAGCCCATGTGCTGCGACTACTGAAGCCTGGGCGCCTAGAGCCCGTGCTCCGCAACAAGAGAAGCCACCACAATGAGAAGCCCGCGTGCTGCAACGAAGAGTAGCCTCCACATGCCGCAACTAGAGAAAGCCCGCCCACAGCAATGAAGACCCAACGCAGCCAAAAATAAATAAATAAATTTAAAAAAAAAGAGAGAGAAAAATATACATGCAGAGCACTTAATAAAGTCTACTAGTGTTAAAAGAATTACAACTAAAAATTCAGTCTCCTGCTGTATTTCTTTTTATTATCAAAACATCCCTCCCTGTGGCAACCACTTTCAACTCTTTTATGTATTTTTAAATATTTCCCTCCATATTTTAAAATTATGTACTTATACTGCTCTCTCTTAATACATTAATTTCATATATTTATTTAAACTTGAATATGCTATTTCAGCTTTTCTATTTCAAGGATTTGTGCTATATTGCAACCCTCTTTTCCCAGTTTATAATATTATAAATTATATTTATAATATAATTATAAATATATTATAATTTTTGGTTACATTAATATTTAGAATTTTTATTCTTATGATGTTTTACATATTGTTCTCTGCTGAGTCAATTAGTGTACTATGATAATGAAATTGGATGCATTTGGCTAATTATAGAGAACTTGACTACACTGTGCCTTAAAAAATAGGGATTCAATTTTACTCAGGTAATAAGTCCAGTGATAGAATGTTCAGTGCTGATATACAGGCTCCACTATGCCATTAGAGACATAAGTTCCATTCTGACTTTCCAGTTCTTCTCTTGTGGCTTTTGTATCATGCAGGTCACCTCTAGGTTGCAAGACACATGCTTTATTTCTAGGATCTCATCTATATTCAGGCAGGAAGAAAAGGAAAGGAAAAGGGCAGAAGCCATGTGCTTGCTACATCTTCTTTCTTATGTTTTCTAGAAGCTCCACTTAACAATGACTTACGTCTCATTGGCCAGAGCATCATCACATGGTCCCCCTTTCTGTTGGATATTGGCCTTCATCAATTGGTCCTTTCATTTTCTTTTCTCTCCTTTTGTTCATCTCCTTTCTTTTTGTTCTAATTTCCAAGAAATCTTCTAAATTTTATTTTTTTGACCATGCTATTTTTTTTCTATTTTTTTCTGTCTTATTTTTAATTTATAAGAACTTGTTTTTGTGCTTTCTTTTTTTGTTTGTTTTTTTAAAATAGCCATCCATATCTTATCACACTGATACAATTTTTTCTCTATCTGAGGATATTGAAGCTTCTTTGAAGCTTGCTGCTGTACTTTGTGTTGTTTGCATTTCCTCAGGATTCCCCTGTTTTAACTGCTTCTTTAGGTTTTCTTAAATATCCTTAAGTATGAGGTACTAAATAAGCTATTGGGTATATTGGGTACATGGGTGGGGTTTTTTGATTGATGGACTTCATTATTAGGTAACTTTCTTTTATTGGAAGGCTCTAAAATATCAATAGATATCTGTAAGGCTAGTTAGATTCTCTAGAGGAGGATTCTTCAGTAGTCTGCTTGGTAGTATAAGCCTGGTTGCTGGCTTTCAGGAAGCTGATAAGACAAGATGGCTGTAGGTTACAGTGTTCACTAAGCATACTTTCATTTAATATCGTGTTTTCAGTCTTGTACTTTACACACTCCTTCCTCCCCTCACCCCCACTACCCACCATGGTGCCTGGTGTCTCTGAATCTGTTGCCTCTCTGGTTCAATAGGTACAGAAAAGACTAGCTGATTTTTGCTCATCTCTTTTTTTGTGATTTGATTGCTGTATTTCATTCCTTAGTTTCATAGGCTCTTAAACATTTTTTGACAACAGATAACCCAGTCCATAATCTATCTATACATATTTCTGAAATAAAAGTTTTATGAAACAATACTTCCTATGCATGGTACACTCTGATATTTTCTCTTCTTTTTCTTCCAATGCAATAAAGTGTTGTGAACCATTAAACTGATTTCACAAACCCTAATGCATCAAAACTTGCAGTTGAAGACTTTGCTTTGAAAGAATAAGCCATTTTTTGTCTTGATTGTCACTCCCTTAACCACTGACACCCAGAACTGACTTCTTATTTAGTACTTTTCTTTGTTTCTACCTTGATCATTAATTCCACCCATCTCTATGCCCTCATCATCTTGTACCTGGTACCTTGCTAACTGGTCTCCCTGACTACAGTCTCCTTTCTCCAGTTCACTTTAAGTATGTCTCTCTTATTCTCTACTCTTCTAATACATAGCATCTAGCACGTTGCTTCTGAAATCAGTTTTTTAAAAAAAATTTTCCAAAGCTTTATTGAAATCCTATTACCTGTCTGCAGACAGAAGGAAACAAAGTCGTTTTATGCTCAAACTCACCATCCAGTGGGTAATATGACACAGCTGAAGAACAATGCAAACCAAATGTCCTAAGTGTTGCAATACTGAGAGAAAGATGTAATTGATCTGTTGTCAATCCGAAATCAGTTTTTAACAAATGCTTTCTGAAGGACTGAAAGCTTAAATTACCTAGGGATTTTTTTCAATAAGAGAATTATATAAGATAGTCCTCAAAATTTTCCAAATTTGATTCTAATCTACTTCACCAGTCTTCTCACCTGCTAGATGAGATAATGCCTGCAAAATATTATGTGTTAGCTAGAATATCTAACCATCATTATTATCCTTACATACTCTCCATTTGAACTGTTGATATGTTTACTCTGCCCATGGTGTGCTTCCTTGAAGTACAGATCTGTCCTTTTTTCTCAGTTTGTCTAAATTTTTAGCTTTGCATCAAATTTTTTTCCTTTGTAAGGCATTCCTGACCATTCCATCTCTCACTCACCTCTTCTACATTTGGACTTTTTAATTGTTGATTGTTTGAATCTCTCATGTCTTTGTGAATGCTAACTTTTTATTATAGAGTGCTTTCTATAGAATGTACTGTGGAACGATTTTCCTTGGATATAGGGGTTTAAATGCTATGTAAAAGCAAGCAAGCCAACAAACACACAAACCAAGGAAGAAAGAAAGATAGAAAGAAAAATAGAAGAAGAAAGGAAAAGAAGAAAACAGTATTTTATGGCAAAATAAATTTGAGGAATTTATGAGTTAAAGTTCGAGAACTTTGCTCGACTGCAGAACTTCTTTATGAACACTACAAATCTTCGAAAGGTAGAAATTATGCATAGGATTCCCCAAACATCAGTCTAAAAGACTATATATCCTTTTTTGGTCATAGCAATCTTCTAGGACTAGGATTTTTTAGAAAGCACTTTGTGTAAATGCTGTCATAGGGCATTATCATTTCACATATACCTACTTCCTTAGTTCCCCTTCACAACATCTATGTGTATTAAATACTGTTACTTTTCCAGTTTAACAAATGAAGAAACTGAGACTTAAAAGAGGCTTAATCATCTGCCTGAAATCACAAAGCCTCTAAGAGGCAGCACTAACATTTGAACTTCTAGCTCCAGAGTCCAGCCTTAGCCTCAAGTGTTCGTCAGAGCAAGGACTTTCGGTGACCTCTCCTACTTGCAAAAGTGGGACTGCTGGGTAGATTCAGTGAGATAGGAGATGTAAAGTATGTAGCTCTCAAAAAAGGTTAGCTCCTTCCACCTTCATCTTTGTTCTTGCCATTTAACGGGGTATTTAATTATTATTTTTTAAAAAACATGAATATCTAATTTCCTTAAATAGATAGCCTTTTTAAAAAAATCTTTTTTAGATTCTAAGTGATAGAAGGGCCTTTATTTTATTTAATTTATTTATTTTTTAGAATTTATTTATTTATTTTTGGCTGTGTTGGGTCTTCGTTGCTGCACGCGGGCTTTCTCCAGTTGCAGCGAGTGGGGGCTACTCTTCGTTGTGGTGCGTGGGCTTCTCATTGTGGTGGCTTCTCTTGTTGTAGAGCACAGGCTGTAGGCACGTGGGCTTCAGTAGTTGTGGCATGTGGGCTCAGTAGTTGTGGCACATGGGCTTAGTTGCTCCGCAGCATGTGGGATCTTTCTGGACCAGGGCTCGAATCCGTGTCTCCTGCACTGGCAGGTGGATTCTTAATGACTGTGCCACCAGGGAACTCCCCTTAAGTAGATATCCTTTATTGAAGAGAAGATGTTATGTCCCTTTTTAAGTCTTTATAAAACCAAATCCAGTGCTTTTTTAGTTGAATGTAGAATTTAGAGCTAATTACTTGTTATAATAAATGGATATTTGAAGATTGTTGAATTTTAAGATGTTGCTATTGATATAGGTTATTATTTGGGTATTATAAATACGTTTGAAAATATCATTTGCAAAAATGTATTACATGGCCTGTATTTATTGCTTATGATTTGAGAGAGTAAAACACAGATTAGAGTATCACTGTGCAAATTCTGAGGTAAATTAGATTTTACAAGACTCTCTGTAATTCTAAAATGTTAATTTAAAATAGTATTTACTATAATTCATAGTAAATGAATAATAAAGCACACTTGACTGGCCTCCCAACTTTTGAGGGTAGGGTTATCATTGTCACATAAAAGGATGCGGTTATGCTTTATTATTATAAACAGATTTATAGGTCTGGATTACATCTTGATTTTCTAACTTAATTTTACTCAAATTCAATCTTTCAGTGCGGCATTCTTGGCCCTTCAAAATATGGTTCAGTGTGCCTTTTAAATTATATTTTCACATTCTTCTTTACTCACTGCTATAATCTCTGGCTCATTATTCTCTAAACATGTCCTCTCCTTTCTTTCTAGCTCTGCTCATGTTGGTTCTTTTCTCCATTGAAATCATGTGTATTTTACCAGGACTTTCTTAAATTTTATCTTCTCAATTAAGACTTTCTTAATTCTTTCACCTGTTTTTTGAGTTGTAATAATTGAAGTTGAATTCATATAAGAATTTTATGTCAATGTACCAATATTATTCTGTTATATATTATAGCAATATTATTCTGTGATATATATTCCATTTCTTCCTCCCATCTCCCACTCTCCACCTACTATCTTACCTTATGCTCTTAGACTCTTAAAGCAAGAGGTGAGAACAATAAATGAATCATATTGGTCTTCGTATAATAATAATAACAGCAACAATAATAATGATATCTGAAAATTTTAACTATTTACTAGAGGTAGATACTGTTGTATGTGCTGTGGTATAATATTTCTTTAGTCTATACAGATTACAATGAAATCAGTAATATTTTTACTCTGTTTTATAGATGAAGAAATTCGGATTAGAGGTTACTTGCCCCAAGGTCATATAGTGGTGGGACCAGCAATTGACCGCAAGTACTAGGATTCCAGAGCATGGATTCAGAATCACTACACAGTCATCTGCTATGTTGACAATAGTAGAAGCTCAATAATTTTTTTAATTGAATTTACATTTTCAAAGAAATATACGTTTATATATCAAAGTTTGATGCATCATGGTTAGTCTATTTAACACATGTACTTTCTTCAGAAAGATGCATTTAAAGGATGTCCACAGTGTCTTTTTATGAAATATGGCTTTTATGAGAGGGACACTCCATGTAATATAGAAGATTAAACAATATGATTTGAAAAATAAGGGATTTAAATCAGTTGACTATTATACCACTTGAATAAATGACTTCTCAAATCTAAGTTAATAACTTTTCTCATTATGAAGCATTATTCCGTGTGAAAATTATCGGTGGTGCATATTCTTACTGCTTATCACTGACTACTTTTTGGCTTATCTTTTGCAGAATAATCTGAGGTTATCCGCTTGTCTGTTTACTGCAGGCCAGGGAGGGAAAATAGATTTCATTTCAAGGATCATCTTTGTTTATTCAATTAATAGTAGCTGTCTGGAGCACTGAGTTGAGAAGGGTTCTGAATCTTTGCCCAGCTCGAGAAAGAGTGATATGATCAGTTAGGAATATCTGATATAAACATGTGGCTGGGAGACATAGCACAGTGCCTGCCATACTTGCCATTTCTGCTGTAGGCTGTTGTCTTTCAGTGTTCTACAGATATATGTTGGAGTGTAAATGAATTTTGATATTAAGTAAAACTGAATAAAGAAATGCCTGGAATACAAAGAGTGATTTGTTCCCAGCTAGATATTTTGGAATAGGTCACTCTTTATATTACCTTATAATGTATGTAATGTGCAGATTTTTAGCATTATCTCTGTTAATGTTTCTGTCATCATGATATTATGACCTACACATTCCTATTCTACATTATATATCTTGACACTATTTTCTTATCCTTCTTTAAGGTACTGATTGAAGAACTTTCAACCACTCTTGGTGATGCCAAGGATACATTTTGCTAAAACAGTAATTATGCTTCTGGACCCTTGCCTGGTAAAATGGAGAACATGTAAAACATTTGGTAAGTTTATCAAATTACTATCCAGCCTTTTCCTCAGTTTTTCCTTTTGTATCTACAGAATGGGGTAGTCAATAAAGGTATTGGATTAGAATGTTCACATTCTGTCTGTCCATAATCTTACTTGCTGTTTCCTGGCTCCCTTCAGGTAATAATTCTGTGTCTTCATGGTCTTTCCTACATTAAATCTAATAGTAATTACCCCTAAAGTCACTTCATACCTACGGACTTTGATTTTTGTTAAGGATGTTGTCCATGTTTTGAGTTTTTTCTCTTTGGTCTCATTTAAATTATATGACAATTCAACTTGAATATAAAGATAAATGATTACCTCTGTTTTTGGGAGTATCATATACATTGTTTATGCTTATTATAGGCAAAATTATATTTCATTTTCAAATTATACAGCTAATTTGGGTTTTGTTGGAGATATTACAAACCTAAAATGTGCCACAGATCTCTCATTACATGTGTCTCTGCATGGAGATTTTCATCCACATCAACTCATGTCTTTACCTACTATGGTCCCATTGACAGAGATCTGCACAGGAATCTCTAACAAGTGATAAACAGCTTTAGAAAGATTTGCTACTTTAATGTCTAAATGACTTTAAGAAACTAAGCTGTAACACTGTTGCTCATGATATAGATTTGTTTTTCACCTAGGGTAATAAAAATTTCAGTAAGTGTTTTGTCACAGATAACTATCATCCTCATCCTACCTTCCACTTCATATATATATATATGTATATATATATATATACATATATATATATATATATATAAAATTAGGTATGTGAAATTAACTTTGTAATAAAAAACTTATTCTCATTTTGTAATCAGGGTTCTTAGTTGCCGGCACTTGGACTCACTTTAGCTAGTTTAAACAGAAAGGGATTTATTCAGGGTTATTAACGACCTCACAGGATCATTGGGAGAGCTGAAGTAACATACTCAAAAGAACTTAACTGCTAAGGGAACCTGCTGGTATATTCAACAGGTCAAATGCCCCAGGTTCTTTAATAGGTACATTATAAGGAGAAGAAAGGGATGAAGGAGGAACCTATAGATTAACAGAGATTTAAAAGAAACAGCAAAATTTTAAAAGGGGCCAAGATTAAACTATGGTGTCTAGGGATGCATAATTTTCAAAGACAAACTGAGGCATATTAAAAATTTTAAGAATTTATCTGAGCAAAAATCCATTCTAATCAGGCAACACCAAACTGGAAGCAGTTAGTAGAGCTCCACCAACAGGAGCTCAGGGGAGAGACTTTTATAGAGAAAATGTGAAAGCAAAGTAAGGAGATTATTGATTGGCTACAGCTTAAAGCCTGGCTGTTTGTGACTGGTTGTCCCTAGGTTTCAATTTTGTAAACTTGGGCCACTTACAGGCTTACATTTTGGTTTGGTTACTTAGGTAGGCCATGGCATTAGAGTCACTTCAATCTAATGGTCTCCTTGTTTAATTAAACAGTACTTAGGTGATAAAACTATAATGAAACAGAAGGCAGTGGTTGTTATAATCATCAGCATAGTACTTATATCTGGGGGAATGGGGGACTTGTTATTGTGTTGGGTTACATGGAAAGGCTTATGGATGTCTTGCAAAATTCTATTTTATGATCTGGATAGTAGCTATAAGTGAGTTCACCTTAAAATAACTCATTAAGTTATTTATTTATTCTCTGTTTTTTTTTCATATATGTGTTTTATTTTAAAATAAAGAAGTTGAAAATATAATTCAAAACAAATAACATATCAACATCATGTCAGTAGTATCACCTTCTTATAAGAGAGAGATTACTTTTTAAAAGATGCTGTGTTGCACATACCATGTTTTTACTTGGTGAGTTATATTGGAGAACTTTTACATTTGAGTCATACCTAAAAGCTATTTTAACATTAATGTACAACACCAATGTACACAGACTAATATAGTGCAAATCTTTGCTTGGATAAAAAACAAATACATATATTCTTCTTCTAATCAAGGTGGGAAACATTAAATGCAAATGAACTGAAATTTTAAATATATAATGAATATGAATGACTATAAAGATTATTGATATTCAAGAACAGGAAATCTTGGCTCAGGTTAAGTGACCTGAATCTAAATGTTTGTTTCTTTGTACCTTTTAGGTGTGGCTAGATAACTCACATAGTAATTGATTTAGATTTAAAATAAACATTATAATGAAACTGTTTTTTCTGTTTGTCCCGTATTTCTTTCCTTCCTCCTCTGGTAACCACCCTCTTCCCTTCAGGGGACCTGGCCCTCTTCTACTCGCATTCTCTTGAGTTTGCGATGGCAATACCCTTCCTATTGATCAAGGATCAACCCAGCAACAGGCATGTAACTCAGAGTGGACCAGTCAGAAGCCTTCTCTGGAATTTTATAAATTGACTTTCAAAAGGAGGAGATCTCTCTCTCTCTTTCTCTGCTCTGTGGTCATTTGATGGGTTGATTTGTGTCTAGGGAGGAGAGTTTGCTAACGCTCTAAGAGAAGTGGTTCTGATATCTGGAGAGATAGGGAAACTGTAGGGTCTAGAAGCATCATTTGAGGTTCAATTTGCATATATATATATATATATATATATATATATGATGAATGATGCAAGATTTGCTAATGACAGATAGAAGGTATTTACTTTGAAGTTAATTTTATTTCAAGTTTTACATTTGGAAATTAAGCATCTTTAATTATTAGAAAGGAAAAAAATAGTTATTGTACCTGAGGAGCCTAGTCTACACATGGACCTGAATAAGATGATGAGATTCTGGACTTTGAGCTGATTCTGTGATGGGATGAGAATTTGCGGACTCTAGGAGGGGATGAATGTGTTTTGCATGTGAGAGGGAAGTGAATCAGTGGGGCTCAGAGGGCAAACTCTGTTAGGCAACTTTTAAAATGTCTCCCCTGTCTCCTGGTATTCATGTGCTCCTGTAACCCCTTCCTTTTGAGTGTAGCCTAGACCCAGTGACTCTTGTAAAGAATAGTATGTGGAAAAAGTGATGGAATGTCACTTCCTAGGTTAGTTTACAGTAGACTGTGACTTCTGTCTTGCTTACTCTCTCTTCAAAATTATTTTCAACTTTCCCTCATGGTAATAGTTTTGCTATATATTGGTCTTGTGCTGATATTTAGTGAAAGATGGGGTTTACCACTTGCTTTGGGCTACATTCTCAAACAACCTGACTTGAGGAAGACTGGCCTCACCTGCCAGGTGTGCTTGGGGTCACAACAGACTTCATCCTACATGGGCCTTGAATTGTCCCTTGTGGACCACCTTAATCAGAAACATGCAAGAAGGGGAACTCTGGAAATGTAAATCAGCCTAGCCAAGTTGACATTGCAAAGCCACCACAGTTACTCAGGATATAGTTCATTTATGAGTGACAGGTTAAATGCATGATTTTTTCTTTTAATTTACCAATTTTCAAGGTAATGAATTGTTTCCTTTTTATCCCCTGAAGTTAACTAATTGTTTTTTAAATTAGCTTTTTATTTTAGAACAGTTTTAGATTTATAGATAACTTGTGAAGTTATTACAGAGTTCCCACATATCCACTCAATTTCTCTCATTAATATTTTACATCAGTATGGTACATTTGGTATAATTAATGAATGAATATTGACATATTAAATAAAGTGCGTACTTTATTCATATTTCTTTTTGGGTTTTTTTCTGTTTGTTTCCTTTTCTTTCTTGTTTCATATCTCATTCAGAATACTACATTATGTTTAGTCATAAGTCTTAGGTTCCTCTTGGCTGTGACAGTTTCTAAGATTTTAATGACTTTTAATGATCTTGTTTTGAGAAGTACTGGCCAAATATTTTGTGAAATGAACATTAGTTGGGATTTGTAATATTTTTTCTTATGATTTGATTTGGGTTATGTGTTTTTGGGAGCAAGATCACAGCGGTAAAGTGCCATTTTCATCAAATCATACTTGGGTACGTATTATCTACATGACATAATAACAATGTGTCCATTGTCGATGTGGACCTTGCTATCTGGCTGAGGTAGTGTTTGGTGGGTTTCTCCATTGTAAATTTACTCTTTCCTCCTCTTTCCATATTGTATTCCTTGGTAGGAAGTTACTATGCGCAGTCCACACTTGAGAGGGGAGTTATGCTTCACCTCTTGGAGGGTGGAGTATCTGCATAAATGATTTGGAATGCAGCATGAGAGATATGTTTATTCTTTCCCACTTCTTTATTTATTCAATTATTTACTTAGATATGAAATAATGAATATTTATTTTATGCTTTGGTTATAATACAATACTACTTTATTTTATGGTTCAGATTGTTCCAGCTTTGGTCATTGGGAGCTCAGGTCGACTCCTGTGTCCCTTTGAGATAGCTGTGTGTGTATGTGTATGAGAGCACTTCCATACTTTCTGGCACTACAAGAAGCTATAGGCTCATCTTGTATAGTTCTTACCCCAGTGCTAGAACCAGCCATGACCCCCAGGAGTCCTGGTTCTTTTTATTGGAGAATGGTATTAGAAACCAATATCTGGGGCTAGGTGTGCTGTTGCAGCTGGGGTATCATTGCTTCTAAGCCCTCTCAGCTGATAGAGCAAAGACATATATGTGTGTATACTAAGCTGTGTGTGTACACATATCTATAAGAGATCTTTTTGTATAATCACTTATATTTGTATTAAACTAAACACCAGTTCATGCTGATGTCTCAGACTGTAATCCACTACCACATGGCTCTTCTAGACCCCTCCTCTTGCTTATCTGTAACCTACCACTCTAACAATGAGAAACCTGGTTTCTTCCATTCACCATCCATTTACTTAATTGTTCTACTCCAGTATGCATGCATAGCAGTATTAGTATTGTTATCCCATCCCTCTTGGGATATCACTTTATCAACTAGAACACAAATGCTTACATACAATTTCTTTTGCCCCTAATTTTATAGACTCCACTCATTTTCAAAATTACTTAAGTCAGCACCTTCCCCCCAACCCCCTTCGGTAAGTTGTTTCACACATTTGTAATATAGTTAGGTTCTTTTGTCAAGGTTCACTCTTTGTGTTGAATAGTTCAAATGGGTTTAACAAATTTTTAGTGTCTTGTATTCACCATTACAATATCATACAGAATAGTTTCACCTATTTAACCTTCTTCACCGACTTGTATCTTTGGAAACCACTGATATGATTATCATCTCTGCAGTTTTGTCTTTTACAGGTTGTCATGTAAATAGAATCATAATGTATGTGGTCTTTTTGGACTGGCTTCTTTCAAACAGCAGTACACATTTAAGGTTCATCTGTGACTTTTCATGGCTTATTAGCTTGTCTCTCTTTATCACTAAATAATATTTCATTGTATATATGTATCAGGACTTTTTATATACATTCACTTATTTTCACTTATTGAAAAACATCTTGGTTGCTTACAGTTTTTGGTGATTATGAATTAAACTGATATAAATATGTGCACATTTTTGTGTGAATGTGTTTTCAAATCAGTTGGATAAATACTTAGGGGTGTAATTGCTGGATTATGTGATAATACTATGTTTAGCTTTTTAAAAAAAAATTAGCTATAATGGACATGTAACATTATATTTGTTCCAGGAGTACAACATAATGATTTGATATTTGTATGTATTGTGACATGATCACCACAATAAGTCTAGTTAACATCTATCACCATACATAGTTACAAATTTTTTTTCTTGTGATGAAAACTTTTTAAGATCTACTCTCTTAGCAACTTTCAAATACATGAAAATACAGTACTATTAACCATAGTCACCATGCTATACATTACGTCCCCATGACTTACTTATTTTTAGTAGAAAGTTTGTACTTTTTAATACCCTTCACCCATTTTGCCAACCCCCTTACCGTACCTCTTCTGGCAACCATCAATCTGTTCTCTGTATCCATGAGCTCTTTTTTGTTTGTTTTAGATTCCATATGTAAGTGAGATCATAGAGTATTTACATTTCTCTGTTCAACTTAGTTCCTTTGGCATAATGTTCTCAAAGTCCATCCATGTTGTCCCCAGTGGCACAGTTTCCTTCTTTTTCATGGCAGAATAATATTCCATTGTGTGTGTGTGTGTGTGTGTGTGTGTGTGTGTGTATGTATACACACACATATATATGTATGTATATGTAGTTTTTTATCCATTCATCCATCAATGCACATTAGGTTGCTTCCATATCTTGACTATTATAAATAATGAGCAAAGTGATTCAGTTGTGTGTGTGTATATATATATATATATATATATAAAATATATATTCTTTTTTATACTCTTTTCCATTATAGTTTATCGTAGGATATTGAATATAGTTCACTGTGCTATTCAGTAGGCCCTTGTTGTTTATCCATTCTATATATGAGTTTGCATCTGCTAACCCCAAACTACCACTCCATCCCTCCCCCACCCCCCTAAACCATGACATTTTTAATGATAGTCTATACAGGGGCAAAGTTTGAATCACTGACTTCCAGGTCCATGGTAGAGTAAAATGGCATTTTTATATAAAATTTCCCAGATATTATATAGCAGGGCATTCTGAGATTATTTCTACCTTCTTAGGGAATTCTACTGGAATTAATTTATTGGGAATTTTTATAAAATTTTATTTTTTCTAAGTAATTTTTATTGGGTAGCATAAAATTTCTTACTCTTCAGGTTTCAAAAACATTTTAGATAGAAAATATGGAGAATAACATGTTGACATGAAAAAAGAAAAGGGCATTTCTAGTTTCCATTGTGTCAAGTGGGTGACCTTTTGAATCTGAACTAAAACAAATTGGCAATGACAGCTTTGAATTTTCACTGATCTCTCCTGAAAAACATTATTGCAAATTGTATCTTAGCAGAAGTGTTTTTTTAAAATAATGAATTATTCATGAAAAATCACTTTATCTCATAGTACACCTGCTGAGAAGGTTTTGCATTGCCTATTAAAGTGTATGCAAAAGCTGTGCAATTAAACCTTCAAAATCAGATTCATTTTGCTTTGCTAATGCCTTATAATGCATCATAGGAAGGGTAATGACAAACATGTATTTATATTCATAGAATATTAAAAAAATAATTAGTACTTGAAAAGGTCATAGAAAAGATCAAAGAATGACTTGCTGTGGCATTTAGCCAGAGGTTGAGGTGGTGAGGGACACATCTCTCTCTCTCTTTTTTTTTTTTTTTTTTTGATTAATGCTCTTGTCCATTGCATTTGTACTCTTAATATTGTTTAGAATTAGTTCATACCTCTGCATACAAGTTTTACAGTGCTTTCACTGATAATAGCCTACAGCAGTAATCACAGAAGATAGGCTTTCACATTGTCTATTCATGAGATTTCTGGCTCTAGTGGGTATCTCATTAGTTGATTAAAAAGGTAGAAGTGGGATCTCATGGCCAGGAGTTTAAATACTGAACAATTTTATTTTGAGGACTCCACACCCTCAAAAGACCTTAGTTTAAAGATCAAAGCAGTTAAAATGCAGGTGAAGTTCTACTATAAAATATATTCCTACAAAAAAATTCTCATTCATAAATATATTTCTATTTTACTGTGGGTAATATGTTGATTCAAAACCTTACGTGTTTCTTTTATTTATTGGGCTTGTGTAACAAATCATTTCTCTGGTGCCTGTCCATATAATAGTTATATTTTTATACATGGGCTTCCATTTTATTAGCATTATAGATATTCATTCACTTATTCACTATTTATTCATTTTTAATCATTCCTTCATTTATTCAAAAGTAATTATCATGTATATATTATGTTTTAATTATTGCGCTAGGTTCTAGTGGGCAGGAATGAAAGTGTGTCCCTACCTTTAAGAAGTTCAAGGTTAGTGGAAGAGACAGACATGTAAATTTACAGTTATATTGCAGTTGGATAAGTGCTATGATTGATTTGTGCCCAAAGTGCTTTGGGATCTTAAAAGTGAGGTACCTAACACCTCCAGGTTTTGGAGGATTGCCAGTAAAGACTCTCCAGGGGAAGTTTCAGTTGAGGGTATCTTGAAAGGTGAGAATAAGTTAGCTACATGATAAGGAGGAGGAGGGTATTTTAAGGAGAGAAGACAGCATGCATAGAGGCAGGAAACAGCGTGTCATGTTCAGGAAACTGCTTGCACCGTGCCAGTGGGGTTATGGTGGGAGATATGATCAGGGGTCAGATTATGTAGATTCTGGTACTCTTAAACTCTTGTCTTTAGTGGATTGGTCAGCCATTGGAGACTTTAAACTGGCAGATGATGATCAGAATTGTAGTCTTAAAAGGTCATTCTAGAGCAAGTGGGGGGGTTAGATTTGAGGAGAGATTTAAGGTAGGAAATTATTATAGTAGTCAAAATTGGGTATGGTAATCCCCCAAATTAGATCAACAGCAGGAAGGATAATGAGGAGGGGAAAGATTTGAAACTTATTTGGAAGTAGAACCAACAGGACATGATGACCAATTGTTTGGTCATCTTATTTATGAGATAAAGGATCCAGGAATGACTTAAAACTATTTGGCAAGGTAGATGGTAGTTTCTTTCCAGATGAGATATACAGAAGGAGGAACAGGCAATAGCTGAGGTATGCTAAGTTTTGGTCAAGCATTTGGGTTGTACCATAAAATAACAGTGAACTCACCAACAAATTACAAGAGTGGAAAGAACATTGTATTTTGAGGAGACCTGGGAATTATTCCTAGTTCTTGAAAAAGCTGAATGCATAAACTTGTATGCCATTTGAATGCTCTGAGCCTCAATTTACCTTCAGCTGCAAAAAAAAAAAAGGGAGGTTGGCCTATGTGGTCTCTAGAAATATTTCAACACTAGAATTTTGATTATGGAAAATTTCCATACCAACAGTCTCAATTAAATACATCTTTTCTCCAAAATAACCATCTAGAAAGCAATAACACATGAGAATTTTAGGAACCAAGAGGAGAAGGCAAGGGAGTATGTGGCTGTCTGTATGGTAGACATTTCTTTTACTGGTTTTAAGCAAATTTTTAAACTTACCAATTCACTATAGAAAAGGATGATGATTTCATCTTTATCTCTTAGGAATGCGATGTTATAACGGTGATTAGTTTTACCAAATTTTAATTAACAATAAATTTAGAAATCTAGAAACAAAAACTAGACAAATTTCTTACTATAACACTGAAAGAAAAATTAAAATATGTTTAGTTTTGTACCTGTATTCAACTTTTAGAGAAATTAGGTCAAAGTATTAGCATAAGAAGTATAAAGTCCTGATATTTAAATAAAAGTATATTTTCCTATTCTTTATCACTTCTCATTAATTAGTACTTAGATATTTCTTTTTCTGGGCAAATTTTTCTGACCATCCCATCCCGTCCTCTCTTTTTTGATATCTAGGTCTACTGCCTCAATGTGCCCTATATTCTGTTGTAACACATCACGCATTGCTTTAGGCTTTCTTGGCCACTGCCCTTACTAGATTATGAGATCCTTGAAGGCAGCAGCTTTGTCTTCTATCATCTCTATTTACCCAAAGCCTACTATCCTACTGGCACACAGTGAGTGCTCACTAAGTATTGGCCGAAAAAGTGAATAAATAAGTGAATGAATGGATCTTCCAAAGAAGACTTGGTTCATATGTTCTTATTTCACTCCTTTGGCAAAGATTCTTCAACAATCCTAGGAAGGCTACTTGGGATGGTGGTGAAATAGTGTGACCAGCAACACCATCTTTATATTGATCACATTTAGCTCTTCCTATCCCTCAGTTCCAGATGACTAGGAATTTTGATTCTGTCAGTAACTTTCTCAATTGAGAGAGGGAATCAGATCGACTTGATTAAAGTTACATCTTTATAAAACAGGTAATATTACTGACCTGTTACATGCCCCAAATGGCAGGTTTTTCTTTTCTTTCTGAGGTTCACAATAGATTATAAACATATACATTATCAAATTACTTTATTTTAGGTTGATATTATCTTCTAGTTCCTTGTAACTGAAGGCTTCAGTGTTGTAATTTCATATCAAGATTTGGGTACACAAGACACATCAATAAATAATTGAGTTGTTAACTAAATTTAATAATGCTGTCTCTTGCCTTTTTTATATTATTACTGCTCTGCTAGTTCAGCTCCTTATTAACTCTCATTTCAACAATCACAATAGCTTCCCCACTGAATCCACTGCCCCTTGTCTCTTCCATAGGAAGTCTGTCCTTCTTACTGACTGCCAGAGTGATCTCAGCATACATAAGACACAGCAGTATACTCAGAGTATCTCTGCTCAAAAACATTCCTCTTCCGGGTTCTTATAAAATAAACACTCCTTAGCTTGGTACAAAGAAAACCAGGTCTGGGTTAGGATCCAGATCCAGCTTACCTGTATAGCCTCTTGTTCTATTATATATTGTAAAATCAGTCAAATTAGAATCTCTGAATTACTTAAACATGAGCAACACTTCACTCATGGTATTTGTTTAATTTTAGCTTGGCAATTCCTTTTTTCCACTTTGTCAAAATTCAAATCCCTGCTCAATGCCATAGTACCTGAAAACTATTTTTTGGCTGATTGGCTGATTCACCTATTAAGCTTCTCTTATTCTTTCAATAAAATGTATCTTCTCCTCATTGGTGTATTCATGATGCTTGGATATTTGTGATATGCTAATCAGTCTGTTACAATACAAATGATTATACACATTTAACTCTTTTGCTAGGCTTTAAGCTCCCTGGGAGCTGACCTTTGTCTTGATGACTTTTGGGTGCACAATGGCATTAAGAGAGGATATATACATACAGCTCCTGGAGTGGAGGCAGAGCCTTTTGGTCTACCTTTCATGATGTGAGATTTCAATTTCAGAAAATATTGCTATTGTTTGTTTTTCCATGGGCCTGGTTGAATCAGTCAATTCATAGTACCCAAACTCACCAGAGAATGTTTGATAAGTTATAGGGCTAGCTTATTAATTTGTATGGAGATATACTTTGTCTGCTATCTGGGGCGTCACCTTCTAGATGCAAAGGAAATTGGAAAATGAAATTAGTAACCAGAAGGATGCTCTAAAAAACAGGAGCAAAGGATTTGTGATGGCTTGGGGGAATCTTTCATTCAGCCTATGGGAAAGCTTGAAGAAATGATTTACTCTGGTATCGAATATAGCTATCTAGTGGCTGAACAGTTTTTCTTCCAGAAGCAAAATCCCTAGCATTATACGGACCATGATAGACACAAACTTTTCTTCTTTGCTCATGTTGTTTTTTTTTTTCTAGATTCTACAGTTCTTTTATTTTAACAAGATAACAATTATCTCAGACACGTTATGGTAAAATTGGTAGCTGCTTCATTCTCTTTCTATATTAGTGAATTGACTCATATTGGAGTTGAGGGGCATATTTGTTAAGGTGACTGACTCTTGGAGATGGGCCAGACTTCTTGCTGGAGATCTGGGGTCCCGGTGGTCTCATTTGCAAACGTATTCTCAGAAAATCAAAGTTTGTTGTTTCTGGAGATGATTGTATAAATCTATTTCATATTGGATCTTCTTTTGCATCTCAGAAGGTGATCCCTGATTCTTGACTGTACCCACTGTGAGGCTTTTAGACCATGGTTATCTTTCCATACCCTCATGGCTCATGGCCCATGAGTTGTGTCTTATACGCCATGGTTATTGAAGAGTCATAAATATAATACTACTAGTTGGTTTATATTTTGAAACAATGAAATAATTACATATAGGTAAAAATATAAAAACGAAATATGCACTGGTATTTAAACCAACTTTATATGATTTTTCTGAAAGGAGAAGGAATTCTGGGGCAGACCCAGGAATAACTTTCAGCACATTCCTTTTTGCCATATGTGTCACAAAGTTATTTTGCAATTAAGTACAAAATTTCTGACTGCTGGAAAGGTTTCCTTAACCTTCCCTTACTGAATCAGTATGAATTTGTTTATGCTTATTTGTAACACCCTCGTTGTATGTACTTATTATATTCTCCTGAGCTTTTTGAAACTGTTAAAGGATTTTTGAAGTTGAAGTAGAAGACACCCTTTTTCTCTTGTAACTTTCAAAGGATATAAATATTGCTGATTTGCTTGAAACTAGTTAACATATAATAAGTAAGAGTTTGTTTTTACTTATAGTTTGATCAGGAATATCAGTAGTAACATAAAGTAGAGAAAACCCCTTGAGGCATTTAATGTATCCACATTATAAAGCACAGCCTAATGAAAGAAAAACAAACAAACAAACTTACATTCCCATCTGTTAAAACCTCAAGTTTATCTACATATAATGAAACAAAAACATCCTGTCTTACTTGACACATGTCACAGCTGTATGTTGATTCATTTGGAATGGACAACATTTCTGAGGCTTAGGCTCCTGATAGAAAATGCCCTTCTTCTACCCTTAATGAGAAACCACAGGATGCAATTCTAAAGGCCTCAGAATTGTCATGACAGGGCATGGAACAACAGATGGTCCCTTAGGCAGACTAATCCTATGTTATTTAATACCAAAAGCAAAACTGTCAACTGTTTCAGGGAAAACATAGAGCCCGGAACCAAAGAATTGATGAGTAAACATGAAAGAAATTGATTTCGAAATATTTAGTTTGAAATGTATTTTAATTTTTCAGTCTAAACACACATTGTTACTGATTTGGAATTCTAAACCACTGTTTGGATTTTAAAAATAAGTTCTTTGGAAATTGCTGGAAAGAAAACTCTCTCAGGAGACCTTTAACTAACAATTTTAAATGAACCAAAAAAATTGTAATAGATTAGTGTGGGTTATTGTTTGAGTATTAGTGTATGTGAGCAACAGGTCAAAAGAAGCAACCTCTTCAGAAATTTAATAAATGCATTCGGAACCTATGGCATTTTCACAGAGTTTGACATATATATGGTAGGTTCATCCTGGACCTTCTCTAAGGGAATTTAATTACTTATTTGAGAATCTCATTATACTCATAATGTTATGGTGAGATTCCACAATGAAATATTTTTGTTCTTTACAATAGAAGTTCTGCTTTTCATTAAGATATCCTTTTTAATATAAAAGTACTCACAAAATTTAAATAAAAGGAATACATGTTCCTTATAGAAAATGAGTGCTATTTATATCTTCCAATATCTTCTAATCCTACTCCCCAGAAATTATTACTATTGCCAGTAAGATGAATAGAGGGAGATCTATATAGTTTTGGGGTCATCAGCATTTAGGTATTGGATGAAACCCTGCATGTGATTGAAATCAACCACATGGAATATCTAGCATAAGAAGAGTAGAAAGGCCTGAGCCAAGGGAGCACACATTTACTGAGCTGTAGGTGAAGGAGATGGAACCTAGAAAAACACTGCTGAAGAGTGGCCTGAAAGGAAGGCTGAAAAATCATTGACTAGTTGGATTCATGAAAATCAAGGATGAAGAGAGTTTCAAGCAGTGGTTACTAATGTCAGATATGATGGAAGTGTCAAACTGTGTACAGACAAAAACATTGCAATTTAATTTGGGAACTAGGAGGTCATTAGTGAGAAATGCCATTGGAAATGGATTGGAAGCTGATGGTCATGGGTTGAGAATGGAAAAAATAGAGAAAGCTACTAGTAGAATGATCTGAGAATCTTGACTATAGAAAGAAAGAGGAACGGAGGCAGCTAGAAGTCAAGGAAACATTTTGTAGGATGGGAGAGACTTGTACATGAGGTAAAGAGAAGTAGAGGATAGAGGAGAGTATGAAACTAGTGAAGTACAGTCTGAGAGGAGGAGGGTAAAGATTTATTCTTGAGCAAAGAAGATGGGTTGAAATACAGATAAAGACGAAAAAGTACAGTTGACCCTCTGTATCTATAGGTTCTGCATCCGTGGACACAGAGGGTTTGAGCAGTTGCAGATTTTGATATCCCTGGTGGGTCCTGGAACCAATCCCCTTCGAATACTGAGGGATGACTGCACAAGCAAGGACACATTTGCTGCAGAGACTAAAAAAAAAATTCTTTTAAATGGTAAGGACCTTGCATTTCAAGACTTAAATACATTCATAAATATTTTAACCTGAGGGACATGAGAGAGGTGTCTGACCAGGGACAGTTAAAAAATGTGTCATCCCTGATTGGTGACCCAGATGACTTTGGAGACCCTGACTTTGTTGTGAAACAAGTCATTAGGGTTGTGTATTTTGTCCTGTTGTACCTAGGAGCCTGACTGTAGGAACTGAAACACAAATCTTTGAATTTATTCAGGCTTAGGGTGGAGTGGAATGTAGTAATGGGAAATGATGGATCATGGTCTATAGGCTGTTCTGGAAAGGAAATGAAAAAAGTTGAATGAGAGTGTAGAAAAAAAAAAAGAAAGAAAAGGGAGATTAAGGGACTGGAGGATGTTGATGATGTGGAAAGACACTTGTAATGAAAGTAAGGTAATGAGAGAGTTAAATAATGAGATATTTGGCCCACAAAAAGATAATTAAGTTTGTGATTCCAGAAGCGGGACTGTTCTGGGTGTGTAACATGGGTGAGGACTGCTGAAGTGGAAGAAAGTCAAAGTTCTATAAATTGGCATAAACTTTAATTTCTAATAGAAAAAGCCCATGAAAGTTAGAAGAGGATTTATTTACAAAACTCTGTGCTATACATTGTGTTTTGTATTTCAAATTAGGGTACCCCCTTTAAAGGAAATGAGAATCAGTTCACCTGTTGGTGATTGCTTAAGGGGAGGTACTTATTTATTATTGTATATTGTGTTATTAGTGCCCAGTCCAAGGGCTGCCAACAGAAGAAACTTAAAGATTTGTTGAATAAATGAACAAATTAGTGAGTAAAATAAAGGCTAGAACTAAAACTGATTAATACCAATTCATGATCTAAGAATTGTCCTCTCTTAAGAGGTTGAATTATTTGCTAACATTTCTTTCGGTTTGTTATTGTGGTTGGGAATTCAGAAGCCATTTGGAATTGTAAAATATTATTTTTCATTTAAGCTGAAATTCTGTAAAGTGTTAGATTTACTGAAACCAGTAATCATTTATGTTAATCAATTGTAAAAACGAAATTACCTATATAATCCTGTGTGTGTGTTTGTGTTATATAGGGTAGTCTTCTAAAATAGACAGATGTGTCATATAAGTGTCCCATCCACTCCGAAGAAATAAACACTCTTGTAATGTTTGACATCACTGCCTTGAATCCAAACAGAAGGATTCAGGAGTATAGTGTAATTAGAACAGTATTTATAAAAATTTGCAAATGTTGCACCCAATCGCTTATTTTACTTGAGGCAGAATTTACAAATGCAGAATACAAATGAGATAGAAGAAATTTTATGTATATTTTAGAATGTGCCAGAGCTTATATGGCTATAAAATGGGAAAGTCTTTAGAATACAATTTAGTAGCAAATATATGGTTAAACCCCACCCCCTTTTTTTCTTTCCTTCTTTTTAAAAAATTCATTATTTCCAAGATATATTGTTAAACATTCCAGAACTCTGATGGAAAAATTCCAGGCTTGGAATATTAACATGAATAATTATGTTTTTCTTCTATTGAAAGACAATACACGTTAACCTTTTCTAGATGTTTCTAAACATCTAGAGCTTTTGCTTCAACAGTCTCTTTTGGTGTTCTTTGATCAATCAGGCAAGTCATGGTTTTCTTTTTCTCTTCTTTTCTTTCTTTTCTTTTCTTTTTTTTTTTAGAGAGAAATCAGGGCTAATATCTCCGTTGAGGTTGGTGAGGAAAGAGTTACTCAATAGAAATTGTATACATATATACCTATGAGTAAATGCTGAATTAATAGAATTGCTGATTACATCTTAAATCATTCTTTAAAAAATTAAAAAATCATTTAATGTAAACTTTTGTCCAGGAATCTTCAAGAACCACAATACTCACTTCTTTACATTATTTAAATCAAAACTGAATTGACAGTAATTTTCTGAGCTTTTCAGCAAAATAGTTAATGTTCTGTCATCATCGAGATGATTTCCCATTTGACCCAACACATATCAGCTCTTGATAGCGTTTACAGAACATTTTGCTTAATGGGACAAAACACCATATCCAAATACTTGGTTTGCTCAATGGGACAAAACACCATATCCAAATACTGGGAAGAATTCTTTCTATTTTTATAGAAGGATTGATCTGCTGGGCTGGTTTAACGATTGTTTATGGGGGTAAAATAGAGGAATACTAGCTGTGCTTGCACTGTAGACATTGTTCTTATTTTAATGTTTTGTATTCCACCTGCTTCTAGAAAGGTTGAGAGCAAATTGTAAAATTTGGAGGAATGAACAGTAACACTCAAATATACAGTGATCAAGATTTTTATTAAAAGTAAAACAAACAAACAAAAAAACCTACTTCAAATTTTTGGACAATTTTCATACATAAATTCCACAAAGGCATATATTTATTTATGTTTAATATTTTCTTTAAAAATATTAAGTACAAATCCAGTTATAATTTTTTAGAGTTAAAAATTCATTAATTTTTTTTCAATCTTCATTCTGTTATTTTTAAATTTTATTATTATTATTATTATTTAACATCTTTATTGGAATATAATTGCTTTACAATGTTGTGTCAGTTTCTGCTGTATAACAAAGTGAATCAGCTATACGTATACATATATCCCCGTATCCCTAATAATAACATATATTTAGGCATTTAGAACATGTTTCTAGAATTTTATGATAAAATTTAGTATTTTTGCTTACTAGTTTGGCACTGTGATGCTTTTATCATTGATTTTTAAAGTAATAAAGTAATGCTAATCATTCTCATAGTAATTTATAAGTAACTAAAGCTCTTATTTAGATTTCACAAATTTGGATTAAATGTAAAGTTTCTTATTAAAATTAGGCACATAAATGATATAATATGTCCATTTCAATCAACATTTTGGCTCTAAAATTAAATATAAATAGATGATATACTAAAGCTGGAAAAGCCAGATTGATTTTTCCAAGATCTTTTTGTTAAGTATTTGAATTTTCTTTGAAAATTACCCAGATTCAAATGCTTCTTCTGGATCTCCTTAACTCTATCACCCAAATTCTCTCTTTTAAATTCTATGAATTAAATTCTCTAAGCATCAGTTTCTTTTGTAAAATGACTAACAGTAGCTACATCTTAGTGCTGTGAAGATTAAATAAAGTAGAACTTTTTCAGTGATTGATGCAGTGTTGGCCTTCAGGCAGTGTTAGTGTAGCTAAAGATTAAGGAACAGATTGATAGTAAAGGAAGGACCATAAGCCATCATTCCCTGCTTATTGCACACCATGCCACAAAGACAATAGGATCCTTGACTTGGGCTTTCTTAGCATTTGACAAGGGCCTCATACAGTGCTTTCCAACTAACTTCCAACTGCTAGTGACTGTGTTTCTGTGCCTGAGAGTTTTTCTCCACAAGGCGAAAACTGCTCTACATCTAAAGCTGGCCAGAAATTCAGGGGAATTAACACCTCTGGGTGCAGCCCTTAGGCACTGCCAGTGGGAGTTAGTGTAGCTCAGCTCCCTCACTCTAACACCCTAAACTCTAGTTGCCCACAGTATTATTTGGTTCTATGATAAACTTTATTGGCTGTTTTCCTTCCCTTATCTCACTTCCCTACTCTTTATCAGTAATTCCTGCACTTCTCAAATGAATTATTGGCACACAAATCCTTTTCTCAGGGTGTGCATATGAGGATATCCAAACTAAGAGCAAATTAATGTAAATTGAACAATCACTGCTTCCGCCATTCAGTTAAGCTCAATGTGAATTTGAGAATTCTGCAAGAAAGTTAGACATAAAAGTCAATCAGGACACAGATGAGGGAAAAATTAAATTATTAATTTTGTCCGGGACTCAAAGAAGAAAGGTATCCCAGGAAGAAGAAATAGCATGAGCAAAGAATAAGAATGGAAAAAGCATGCAATATTCTGAGAATGATTAGTAGCCCAGTGTGGCCAAAGAGAAAGGCAAGATGGGCCCAGGGAGAAATGGCTGCTGATGAGGCTGGGGCCACACTGGAAAAAAGCTGCCTATGCTAACTAAACTCATATGTTAGCTTTATTCTTTTGGCAGTGAACAGGCATGAAAGCTTTTTAAAGATAACAATGACTTGACTACAGTTATGCTTTAAAAAGAGTAGGGAATGAATTGGGCTAGGACATGACATGGATAGGAAAACCATTCAAGAGGCTATTGCTGTAATGCAAAAAAAATAATGAGGCTTTACCTAGTACAGTGGCAATTTGAATGGAAAATAGCTTCTTGATACTAAAGGTATTTCACCTCAAGGATAAAGAGGATTGGGAAAAAAAGTGATGAGGGAAGAGAAGAGTTTAAGATGACCCTGAAGTTTCTAGTTTAAACGAATATTTGGATTGTGATGCTTTTATTGTCATGTTAGGGAATTCAGAAGAAAGTGAATATGTAATATGTATTATGGATATAACATTTACATGTAAAATGGATTAAAGGTGGTAGAATGTGTGTGCGGGAATCCAATGTCATTGATAGTTCAAGGCAAAGAAGTCCCCTGCCCTGGGCCCTGTGTTTACAAGGGACTCCTTTGAACTGTTCTCCGCCTGTGCTCCCTCCATGGGGCAAGGGGTTGGGTCCACCTAGAGTCCACAACCCCTGCTCCTGGGTGCCTGGAATCATGGGATTCTTAGTTCAGAGGGCCCCAAACACACTTTCAGGCCTTTAACCAATGTCTCTGCTCTCAAGGATGGACTCTGTTGCCTTGCTATGCATACCTATGCCCAAGTGGTGGCCAATGGATAGCATTTGCTGTGGGCAAAAGAGACAGAACTGGGACATGCTGGCTGAAGTGTCCACACAGGGCACCTCATTGTGCATGTTGGAGCTGATAGTGGGAGGAAAAGGAGGGTAGGCCATGAGGCTCTGTGTCAGAGACCAGGGGTTAGGAACAAGCTTCTCCTGTGCCGTCAAGTTCTAATGCAAAACTTCAAGGAATCCAAAAATTCTAAATTCAGATTTGCTTATCTGATCATTATGAAATGTGTTTTTCAAAGAAGGAGGACAGTACACATTTTACATAATCGTTTGTTAGCTAGATTTATGACCTTTAAATATTTAGACAAATGGTGTATGGGTTTCCATGTACACTCTTGGCTCAGGCCCCACGAATTTGAGAAGCAGACTTAGTGAAATCAACAGATTTGTGTGATGATACAAGCCCATGTTAGATTATAGCAGTTGAAATGGAAAGAAAAAGAACCTAAAGGGTACTTTTTAAGGTGCATTTAACCGTCAATCTCAGATTTATTTAAAGATTAAGTTGGGCTTCCAAAGTATCCCTTATTCGTGGCCAGCAACAAAAAAACCCACAATGATTATAGAGTTTAAAAGCAATATGTATTAATTTCAGTTTAATTTTCTGTCCTTAAGTCACATAGTGTGTGTTTTCTGTATCAATTTTCTTTCTATTAATCAATATGAAACAGTATTGAGCACAGTGGTTAATATGACAAAGATACTGTGTTATTCACTTTGGGCTTATTTCTCTGTATACCAACGCAACATTTGAAACCTCCTATTATAAAATTAATGGAAAAGAGACTTTATCAAGCTAGAGTCATAAATTTGATCTAAGAATACAAAATAAAAATATTACCTTCTTTACCTTTCTAGGACAGTGCAGAAAAACTGGAAAATTAGGTATCTTCGTGCCTGGCTAAGTACAAGTGAGGACCCTACCTTTCTACTCAGAAAAATATATATGTCATCTCTGGTCCACATTTAGTTCATGGGAGAAAAAGCACAGCAACACCACAAAAGTGTCTTTAAATAGAGTGAAGTTTCTCTCTTCAAAGGTTGAAAGTCATTTATCAGCAATAGAATCTGTATTGCTTGGAAATTTTTTCTGGTGTTTCATGGAACTCATTTTCATCATATTATATGTCTAGTTTTTGTAGATTTGCACATTTACACATCTGAGTTTGTTTTCTTGGATTTGACTTCTTAAAAAGTACCACCAGACCTTCAAAAAAAATCTCTCATTCTGAGTAAATTAAAGCAGGCTGCCCAGCTTACTGTGTGTCCAGCTGGCTAAAGGCTTAAACAGGAAAAGGACGCAAGGAGATTCTGTGGTAGGTATAAGATAAACATGCTCTTGTTTATGTTTTGCTGATACTCTGGTTGTTTAGAAGTTGGGGAATTTTTTTTCCTTGCTTTGGGCTGTTCTTTTAAAAAACCAAATAATCATCTAGTGTGCCTTGTAGCTTTGATCTTTGTTTTTGTATTTTGTTATACAAGGCTCAAAGTCTTACAGTTTGTTGTGTTTCATACTTTGTCAGATCACCCTCTCTCTACACATATTACCCACAGATGGCTGGAAGTAAAAAAAATAAAGGAAAGGTAGAGTATCTTAAAAATTGACGTCTCCCATAAAATCTGGGAGATCATTGTATAAATATTGGCATACTTTTGCAGGTGCTAAAATAGAATTCTGTGGCCTCTCACCTAGTATAATTAACTTTCTTTTATTTCCCAGTGTTTACCATATCTTTTCTTAACCTTTGTTTTTCACAAGAGTGCCCTTGGGACCAAACTGAGGAAGTCATACAGACACCTGCATGCCACAAGGCAAACACCAACCTCATTCTAGCCCCAGGACAAAGGTCCTGCAAGCGGGCTCTGCAGATTCCCCCAAATGCCTTTTATGCTACAGTGATAAATCATGTGAGGATATGAAATCAGTCTCCAGAGGAATGCTACAGTGATTTGCTAAACTATGACACTCACAGAAACATTGGTACATTGAGTGACTTAAAAATTCAAGCTTATACTTTTAAATTCAGTTATAAAACACTGTGTGTATGTATTTGTGTGTGTGTCTACTTCACACATATTTTAGTAGTCTCTGGAATCTAGTAGTTCCTCAATAGAATGTGTTACTTGGAACATGGATTGGAGCAGCACACACTAACATGTTACATGGTGTTTTTAAAATCAAATGTAGACTACAGATCCTGGTGACTCTTGAGGCAATAATTGGTGCAAGGTGCAACAACTGGTTCTTTACTTTAGAAAAATTTCCAAACATGCTCCAGACCACTGAACCCCTAGAACCCTCACATTGTCTGGATTTTCATGGGCTTATTTTCCATCTTGTGGCTTGCATGTGTCTTATATCTATCCTTGCTACTTTTTGCTTATCTGGTCCAATAAGTATGATGTCATCAATGTAATGGACCCGATTTTCTGTGAGATGCCAAGATGATTAAGAACTCTGCAGACTAAATTAGATTAGAGAACAGGAAGTTGAGACTTCCCTGAGATGAGACAGTGCAGGTATACTTTTGCCCATTCCAAGTGAGAATGAAGTATGTCATATCATACTTTCAAATTGGTATAGTGAAATGCATTTGTCAAATCAATAGCTGTGTACCTGGTGCCAGGATTTGTATTGCTTCGTTCCAGCAAGATACTCCAGTAGAATCTTACAGCTGCAACTGGAGTCACTACCTGACCAAGTTTTATTCTACAAGATCCATCCACCACCTGCATAGGCCAAATAGGGAAGTTAAACGTGGATGTAATACAAATCACCACCTTGCATTTTTCAAGTCTTTGATGGTGGCACTAATATATTCAGCTTACTCAGATGTATGGGGTATTGTTAAGTTTTCTAATCTGATTGGAGAGGGAGTTCCAAGAGCTTCCACTTGGCTCTTTCTACCACAATAACTTTCCCTCCATTTTGACGGGATTTATATTTCAATTATGTATTCAGGAACTGAGAAATAACTGAGTTGATCCGAGGAGAAATATATATAGGGCAAAGCTCTACTTATCACAGCCACCATAAAGCTCTATTTTCATGAACCACAGTAACATTTTGGGTGTGTTAGATCATCCCACAGTAGCGAGATAGACGCTACTCTCTTCCCTTGAAATTTGGTTTAAATATTGAGACTGGTCTCACACACAAACACACACCACACACACACACCCCAAAAGAGTTTGGAAAGGTTTATTACTCGCAAATAGAGCTTTCTGGGGAGAGCATAGCAGGCCCCTCCCGCTGGTCTGAAAATGAGTTGAAAGAGTAAGGAAAGGAGATTGGCTTGGAGTTTTCATGGTGGCTGGGGGGTGGGGTCAAAGTGAGAGTTCCTACACGTGGTTTGAACTTCCTGCTGGTGCCAAAGGAGAGAGCACCTTGGGATTTTTTAGCTTGCACAGATTCAGGGAAGAAGGAGTGGAGGCAGGGGTGAGGCTTAAAAGCTGCAGAAGTCAAACATTAAAAAGTAGAGTTGGGCTTCCCTGGTGGCGCAGTGGTTAAGAATCCGCCTGCCAATGCAGGGGACACGCGTTGGAGCCCTGGTCCGGGAAGATCCCACATGCAGCGGAACAACTAAGCCCGTGCGCTACAACTACTGAGCCTGCGCTCTAGAGCCTGCGAGCCACAACTGCTGAGCCCGTGTGCCACAACTACTGAAGCCCGCACAGCTAGAACCTGAGCTCTGCAACAAGAGAAGCCACCGCAATGAAAAGCCCGCGCACTGCAACGAGGAGTAGCCCCCGCTCGCCGCAACTAGAGAAAGCTGCGTGCAGCAACGAAGACCCAATGCAGCCAAAAATAAATAATAAATAAAAAAATAAATTCGTGAAAAAAAAAAAAAAGTAGAGTTAACCATAATGGAAAAGAATATTTAAAAAAAAATGTATATATGTGTATAACTGAATCACTTTGCTGTACAGCAGTAATTAACACAACATTGTAAATCAACTATACTTCAATTAAAAAAATAAAATAATAGAGTTGGACTGTTTTTATATTGGTTCTTTGGGAATTAGTTTTAGCTAATCCTTCAAAAGCATGAATATTTCTTATTTTCTCATGCACACCTTTTCCTTTGGAGAGAGTTGTGAAAAAATATTTACCATATATTTTTTTGTGGCTGTGTTGCAAGGTCTGTTCTCAAGGGGACTGCGTCTCTCCTTGGTCCAGGATCTTTAGGTTTTGCTTACTTCTGGGAACTAGGTGAGAAATCAGTTTCCTTTCCTGTGTTCAGCTTTCTGCCCATCAGCTCTTAAATGTTTTATGTTACACAAATCAAAATATTATATTATATATAATATTATAGTTGGATGCCTATTTTATATCCAAGGACACTATGGTCAATTAGCCATAGCAAAGATTCCTGCAGATTAGGCCATTCTCATTACTATTTGTTACTGCTGTTCATTACAATAATTGCATCCACTTTTTCTCTGGTGGTTCTGTGTTGTCAAGTGGCCCCTGTTACTCTGGGATCCCATCATTGCCATTGATATCAGGGAGCCCTTCTCAACATTCATGTCTCCCACTGTCATCCCTAGCATACAGAGGACACCACTATGGAAATTTAAGGATGCTGATGTTCACTTCACTGGTACAGTTCTTGACATCTTAGTGAAGGAAGGGTCTTCTTATCTTTCTTGGTGGATGAGGATAGTTTTGTAGGCTGCATGTGGTAAATCCTTTTTAAGAATTTTTTTTCTTGAAATATAATAGTACATTTAAAGGAAAGCTTAAGTGCTTTTGGATTCCTTCTTCTACATTATGCTAGCTGTATCTGGCGTCTTGACTTCATTGACTGTAGGCCATAATTAAGTCTTATTTTTTTAGTCAACCAACCAAGAAAATATTTAGAGCCATTTCTCAGCTACTTGAGCTAGCACATTAATCTCTAAGTGTATCCATATCAATAAATGTAACCAAATCCAATGTTTTTAAGAACAACTTTATTGAGTTATAGTTTACAAAAAATAAAATTTACATGTTTTAGTCTATAGATAAATGACTTCTGAGGAGTGTCTATGAGTGTGTAACCACCACTCCAATCAAGAAATTTCCCTTGTGCCCTTTGGGTTAATCTTTCCAACTCCCTGTCCTAGGCAACTGCGGATCTGATTTCTATCACTAGAATTTAGTTTTGCCTGTTCTAGAATTTTATTTAAATTGAATCATATAGTATATACTATTTTTTGTCAGGCTTCGGTCACTCAGCATAAATTTGTGTTTTTGTTTGTTGCTTCTTATTGTTGAGTAGTGTTCCATTGCATGGATATAGCCATTCACTAGTTAGTGGACACTTGGATTATTTCCAGCTTTTGGATATTCTGAATAATGTTGTAAACATTCTTTTGTAAGTATTCATGGATATATGTTTTCATTTCTTTTGACAAAATACCCACAAGTGGAACTGCTTCATTATATGTTCATTACATGTTTAAATATATAAGAAACTCAAACTTAATCTGATGTTATATTCTATTTGCCTTAGTCTAAAACACTGAGAGTCCATTTTCAAACATATTCTTCAGGTTTCTACCCAAATATGTTAGCAGAATCTTGCAAGTCATTTGGCATATATTCAGTCTTCTGGGTCAGACTTTTCCTGAAGATCTACTCTAATTATAGGTATAGAAGTAATAAGATATTGTAACAGTTAATAAGAGAATTGACATCTTCTTAGAAGGCAACTTCCCAGTGTGAGGTTAATGCAGAATATTTAACATGGGAAAACTAGTCTTTTCAAATTCAGGAGGAGATGCTGATTTTCTTGGTAAGAGAGACTCATGGAGACTATTTAAAAGCTCATCCCACGCCCTACAGATGTGACACCATGAAGCCCTTCACCAAGCAATCATCCCTGTAGACTCTCATGCCAAATGCTATTGCATAGCTTAAATTAAAAGTTTCTCTCAAGGTTTTATTTTTAATGTTTATTTACTTAATTCAACATTAGACCATAAAAGAAATTACTGAGTCCCCTCTAATGCATGTATCAGGTAGTTTCCCAAGCACTGGGGATAAGGCCATGAATGGAATAGTCCCTGACCTTAAAGAATTTATAATCTAGTGTGGAATTTAATTATAATATGCATGAATGTCCAAATAAATGCATAGATATGAATTGTGGTAAGTCCCATAAAGGAAAATAAAAGAGTATAATGAGAGATTATCTCTGGGGGAATTTACATTGAAGAGTTGAGGCAGAGCAGGCTTTTTTGAAGAAGTATGGATTAAGCAGAAGCCCAAGTGGTAGATTAAAATTTCATAGGTGAAGAGGGGAGAGGAGCACTTAAACAAGGTGAAGAGCAAGTGGGAAGGTGCTGAGGCAGGAGACACCTTGTCATTTCAAAGGAACTGAGAGAAGGCCAGTTTTGCTAGAAAAAAAGGAAAAAAGCAAAAGGGAATTTAGTTGGAGAGGTAGGCAGGGGTCAGATTCTGCGTGGGCCATAGACTATGTTAAAGGGTTTGGATTTTATCCCAAGTGCAGTGAGAAGTTAATAAATGGTTCCATGCAGAAGAATGATTTTAAATTCAATACTTTAAAATATCATCTGATTGTGGTGTGGAGAAAGGACTGAAGGGAGCCCAGGCAAGAAATGGACCAGGGTAAATAGTTCAGGGTAGATAAGTTAAATAAGAGTGACAGCAGTAGGATAGATAAACGGGTGAATTTGAGTTGCCCCTTGGAGGTAGAATCCACAGGAATTGGTAACTAATTGGATGTGGGGGATAATGGAGGGGCAGCTTTGAAGATCACTCTGGGTTTCTGGCATGAGTATTTAGAAGGATGGAGATGCCAGTTACTGCCATGGTGGGGTTGGACTGGAAAGGAAGCGTATCTGAAGCTTAGTTTATGAGTTTTCACTCCAGATAAGATGTATGGGTTGGATGGGATTTCCCTGGTGGCACAGTGGTTAAGAGTCCTTCTGCCAATGCAGGGGACGTGGGTTCGATCCTTGGTCTGGGAAGATCCCACATGCCGCGGAGCAACTAAGCCTGTGAGCCACAACTACTGAAGCCCATGTGCCCTAGAGCCCATGCGCCGCAACGAGACGCCACTGCAATGAGAAGCCCGTGCACCACAATGAAGAGTAGCCCCCGCTCGCCACAACTAGAGAAAGCCCACATACAGCAACAAAGACCCAACACACCCCCAAAAAAAAAAAAAAATGTATGGGTTGGAAATGTAAATTTGCAAATAGATGAGATCACTTAGCCCAGCGAGAGAAGCACAGGTGGAATGAAAGACTAAGGGCCGCGTGTATGGACCGTTCAATGCCACCACAGATTTATCAACAATAGATCCCTGTCTTGGTGTGCACCCCACCACCTCAACTCTCAAAGATTACCTGGTCTCCTACTTCCCTTAGGAGTGACCTTTTTATATCAGATCTTCTTCCTCCCAGTCTTAACTCTAATCAATTTCTTCATAGAATCAAAACACTTTTGACGCTTTTCTCCCCAAGCCTCTTTCTTTTTTTTTTAATTGTATTGTATTATATTGTATAGTATTTTATTTTTTCAGATGGTTGACATTAGTACTGAAGAACTGAAACAACAGTTTGATCAAGAAATAAAAGTAATGGCAAAGTAAGTTAATCTGGCAGTGTGGTACTGTGGAAAAAAGCAGGACAAGGAGTAAGGGACCTGTTTCTTACCCAGAGTGTGCCATGAACTAGTGATATTTTCAAATATGTAAATTAAAATAGTTTAGAGAACTTGAAAGAACTTTGACTCTACAATTCTGTGGCTGCATATACTCTCTTGTATGTGTGTAGATTAAACAGCAGTCATTATTCTAAATCATGACAAAATTACATGGAATTTCATCTATCTTCGTTATTGTGTTTTCTGCTCCCAAAATTCACGGGAGATAAATTGTAGATATAATATGTAGGTGCATATATGTGTAGATATATATATGTGTGTGATATATATATATATATATATATATATATATATATATATATATATATGGCAAATAGTCCCTTTGATATAAGTTAACACCATAAGCCAGGGAAGTGTTATATGTAAGAATGTTTAGAAGGCATTGACTCAGTATGTTTGAAAATTGTTGGACATCATCAGGAAGAGAAGAGAAATAAATTAGGAAATTTATTCAATAATTATAGTGATTGATACTTGAGTATGTACAATAGACCAGAAACTGCAATGTATTAACCAACACTTGTTATAATCACGCCCCCGGCACACACATTTTTCTTTTCCACTGAGATTTAGAAACATTAAAAACTTTGCCCAAGGCCACATAAACAATAAACACGTGGATTTCAAATCCGGATCTGTCTGACTCCAGAACTTGAGCTTTTGATCTAAATCCTTAATGGAATTTACCAATTTATTCTCATTAGCTCAAGCCTCTTTCTACTCTTTGTATTTCATAGAATTGATCTTTCCTGTTCCTCTCACTTTTGACTACCTTCTCTTGACGTTTGAGCCTGTAATGTTGATTTACCCCAGAGATTTATCCTGGAACTTTTACTTCTTACTTTTTATGCATCTACACCCACTTCATAAGCATACAAACATGAATTCTTCCTGTCTAAGCTTTATACTGATGCTGTAGATTTCAAGAGCAAGACAAATGCTGCCAAGTACTGAAACACTACAAATCGAAGTACTAGACTACCTATTCTGGATATGCTAAAAAATTATGAAAACATTTTTTCCACTTTCAGTGATCACCTTTCTTCATTCTCCAAGAGGACAGAATTTGAGGTGTTGGAGGAGAATTTCCTTGAATATGGTTGAGGGAGCACCATTGTGGTGCTAGAAGATGGTGCCTTCTCTTTTTCTTTTTTTTCTTTTTTTTTTCAGAAACAAACTTAGAGTATCCTTTAATAATTCAATTAAACTTTACATTAATATAACATAACAGCAATGTACCATGTGAGAGGTGAGTCTTAGTAAATACAGATCTCCATTAACAAAACTGGGATTTAACATTCATTGATACCTAATCCTTTTCTCTCTAAAATTAGCCTCTTTTCTACTAAATGTAACCGAATTAAGACTAATTTGTTTGCAAAATAAGTCTGGTCTCAATAAACTTGGCTTGATGATTTATATAACTCTAATTGATCATATAGACTTTGTACTTGCTGAAACTTTTATGAGTCAGACTGGACTTTTAAAGGACCTCTCAGGGCTAGGAAAGTTACGCCAAGGGCTTATCACAGATTTTTGCCTAACAGGTGTAGGTGAATTCCTCCCTTTTCGAGGTCTCCAAAATACCTTGGGATTTCTGTAACCACTAGTGAGGTAGCCTTCCTAATTTATCTGATAAAGCTGCGGGGAACCTAAGAGTTTCCGATCTCTGGAGGGAGCAGACAGAGAGAAAAGATAAATGTTTCAATTCTTCTTACAAAAGTATAATTTACCAAATTTCTATAAGTTATAATGAGTTTGAGGGGAAGGTTTCCTTATACCTGGAGAACACAGATTTAAACCAGTAATTTTTTCAGATAGAAACCATAAAAATAACCATATTCACCAGTTCACTCAGTCCTATGTAACTAATCCTTTTTGATTAACAGCTTTATGAAGCCATCAGGTTTTTCATTAGAATTCTTCAATTTCTTACCCACTTCAGCATTATGGTCTGAAACTCAGAAACTTGTATTTATCCAAAAATCCTTTCTATAGATCTTCTTGAAGGGGAAGCATTTTTTGCAAAGGCATTAGAGTGAAACCATAAGTGTCTATAATGACAAAAGACTTAAGAAGGCACATTTAAAATCTGATTACAATGCAATTGACAAAGTAACTTGGTTACTGTTGTGACATACAACACTTTAGGATAATAACTAGAATTATGACTGATAACATTTTATTACCAGGACATATCAGATCTTTATGAAGTCCATATAATTTCTAGAATATCTATATTAGTAACATTTACCATACAATATAACCTAAGAAGATTTATTACTCATTTGACAATACTTCCCATGTAATTTAACATACCAAATGAACCTAATTAGTTTAGTATCTCTCTTTGGGATGTTTCAGGGCCCTTTGAAGCATCCCAAAGTTAGCTAGAGGTTGAAGAAACTTTATCACAAATTTGATTTGGGAAGTTCTGTCATAAAAATATCAAAAAAGGCTTAGAACACTCAGTCAGACAGGATCATAGGCCACTGTGAAACAATAGTTATTCACCTAGCCAAAGTAACAATAAAAGATTTCAAAGGCAAATACAGAATTGATCACTTAAAAGGTAAAGAAGCTTAAAATCTGTTATCAAAGGCAGTTCAACATTTTAAGAAAACTTGTCTTCTTAGCAGAGAGAAAAGTCAAATTTAAGTTTTGCACCCACTTACTTTTAAAATTCATTTACTCAATTAAATTTATTTTAACCTTAGTCAATCCTGATCATGCACAGATTTTCTCAGGGTTCACTTTCCACAAAACTTTTTATCATTTTCTGAATCCATCACTTTATTTTCCATTTGAAAACAGCCAGCCCTAAGTCAGACCTACTTCCTTTTCCCTCAGTGAAATCTAATTCCATTCCTCATACCTTCTTTACTGAATACATACATCCTACTTTCCTATTTTTACTGAAATGTTTTCTTATTATTTCTGTTAGCTTTAATTACATGTTTAAATTAGAATCCTCATCTCTTAAAACTTTAATTTCTTGTGAAAACTATGAAGTAAGCAATTATGAACTGTCCTTTACATTAGCATTCTGTAGATTGGTGAACATAAATACCAGTGATAATTTAAAAAAAAAAATTTGCTTTCTGATAGAGAACATCTCAGGATGGCACCAAACATATTTATTAATAGTTCTAAAATCTTTAGTTTCTCTGTAAGAGGAAGCCAGTGTTCAGTAATTAATGTCTCAGTATCTTATTTTATTTGGAAATGACCTAGTTATTCAATAAACTTCCATCACTTAATTTAGCGCAACTCTAGACTTTCAAGTTAACCAGAATCTGGAGAGACTATTTTAGATAGAGATTTCTAAAGCATAATCATTCTTAATAGAATTTCTCTAAAGGCTCTTATCTCATTTACATTTTCTTTCCTTAAAAGTTTCTTCACCTCGAATTGGGCCACTGCCCACTTTTTGATCTTTGATGGTTGCCTTGGAACTGTCATGGCGCTGGTGGGTGTGTCACTTAGCTTGCCGATGTGTTACAGTGAGTGGATACTGAGGCTCAAGGTCTAGTGGAAGTCAACTCGACTGCCATCTTGGACCTATTTGGTTCTAATCAGTCTATATCATGTCCTCGGGCTATGTCATTCCTTTAAAGTTTATGCCCCCCCCCCCTTCCCTCCTATTTCATTCCTCCCTCAGAGATTTTACTCCCATATTCTTTTGGGAAGCAGAGCGGTGACGGTCTTCTGTAACTGCTTCAAGGCTGAGTAGAGGCATTGACCCTGCCTGTCAGGAGTAAAAATCTCTGGATGCCTGACCTAGGGGTCCCAGGGGCAGGACAATTCCTTGTCTTAAGTCAGTACGGGCTGGAATCCTCACATAGCCATCATCTTGATGTGGAACTGTCATAACTGCTTCCATAGCCTTTCTATGAATCTCCTTGCTGATAAAGTGCTTTTTGTAACAACATCAGAGTACAGAAGTATGTATAAATGACAAAAGACTTAAAAGGCATGGTTAAACATCTGAGTACAGTGTAATCGATAAAGAAACTTGGTTACAGTAACCAGAATTACAAATGATTACATTTAACTTAACATACCAAATAATCCTAGTTAAATATTTCTCTTTAAGATACCTCAAGGGCCCTCTAAAGTATCCCAAAGTTAGCTGGAAATCAAAAAAAAAAATTAATTAAGGTTTGATATTTGGGAAGTTTGTCAAAAAGTTTTAAAACACTTGGTCAAATAAGATCATCAGTCACTGTGAGACAATACTTATTTCTTAACCAAAGTTACAAGAGATCTCAAAAGCAAATACAAATCAGTTAAAGGCAAAGAAATTTCACAAAATCTGTTGTCAAAAGCAGCATTTCAAGAATACCTTGGAGGGAGAAACCAAATCCAGTCTTGTTCTAGCCCATTCCTAATGAAATCCATTTACCCAACTAAATTTAATCCAATCTTAGAAAATCCTGATCGTGTATAACTCTTTTCAGTATTTTTCATTCTTCACACCTTTTTTTTTTTAATGCTTTTTAAAAACAATTTTAATTTATTTTTGACTGCGTTGGGTCCTCCTTGACGCGCGGGGCTTTCTCTAGTTGCAGGAGTGGGGGCTACTCTTCTTTGAGGTGCGCGGGCTTCTCATTGCGGTGGCTTCTCTTGTTGCGGAGCACAGGCTCTAGGTATGTGGGCTTCAGTAGTTGTGGTGTGCAGGCTCAGTAGTTGTGGCGCACGGAGTAGTTGCTCCGCGGCATGTCGGATCTTCCCAGACCCAGGCTTGAACCCGTGTCCCCTGCATTAGCAGGCGGATTCTTAACCACTGAACAACCAGGGAAGCCCTTCACACCTTCTTTTACTAAAAACACATATCTTACTTTCCTTAAAAGTTTTTTCCCATTGAGTTACTTTTCTTGTTGACAAATTTGTAATAGATAGAATAAGGTCTTATTTGACCTCTAGTAAACCTAGGTACAACAGAAGTATTATACTTGACATCAGTGACTCTAACATGTCTATATTAATCAAACCAACAAGCTTAAGCCACCTTCAATACCGGATATCAGTTTAATACTGAATATTTTCCAGATGACATGAACCTGAAATTCATTCTGGCCAGATTATTTTCTATTTCTGAGTATTTATATAAGTGCTTAATTTTTTTTTTAAGCCAATTAAGTAGAGCTCTTTTATAAATTCATTTTTGGCAATACCATACACCTACAACACACATATAGATATATATGAACACACAAACAAACACAGAGGCCTCATAGTTCCCATTTGAAAATTTCAGCCCTGAGTCAGGTACAACATAAAAGCCATCAGTTACAAGGGGTTGGATTCAAATTGGGCTTCTAGCAGATGGAACAAATCAAGGTCACCTATCTAGATGGCTAAACCCTTTTTACTAGTGTTTACAGAAAAGACACTTAAGATTTCTATTTATCCTTGACAAGTCAAGTTCTAAATTACTTTACCCTTTTAAAAATTTCCATTTAAAAAGATGGCAGAGATAAGCGTCCCTGAGAAGACCAGATAGGATATTTGCATCTCAATGGTACAGGCAAGTTCCTCCTAGGATGACTTTGTTTCCCTTTTGTTTAATATTTATAAGCCTCTTAAGATAAATAGGGAAGGTATTGGGAGTGGTAAAAGGGATTGGTGGGTTTTGGATTATTTTCGGAGCCAGAGCTCTGGTCCTGTAAAGACTACATTTGTGAAACAAGGACAGTTTTGTTTTCTTTTTCAAAGAATTGGTTGGCTACCTCAATGATATTGAAGGACTGACATACCCATTCACACATGTTGGAAAGTTTTACTTTTCCTCATTTAGCTTAGGGGAGAAGGCCTCTTCCAAAATTCCTATCAGGCTCTGAATATCAGCTATGGTTAGTTTAGTCAGACCAGTGGCCTCCTATTTTGGTAATGTATTTACAAACATTTTTTGAGGATCTTCCCTAGGTTTAAGACATTTGTACCTTATATTTAGACACTATATAACCCTTTTTACTTAATAATCACCGGCTGGATATCTTTGGCCAAGCCTGGAACCTCGCTGTTCCACATTTCAGGGTCTACTAAGGCTTATCAGAACAATCCGAAGGAGTAAGGGAACTTGCAGAAGTGGGGGAGGCTTGTTTTCCCCCCTGAGACAGGAGAGTTTTTCTGATTCCTCAGGCTTTCAATTATAGGAGAAAGTCCTGGACATAAGGGAACCTCAGTCCATTTTCCCATCCTGTGGTAATAAAGATCTAATTGTAAGAGATCCATTTTTAGGCCATTTTTCTTTGTCATTGGATCATAGCTATAGGTTGACCAGTCATTCAAAATTTTTCCCAAGGGTCTCCCAGGTGAGAGTGGAACCTTAGAGGAAGCGCTTCCCATTCTAGCTTGAGCAGTTAGTAACAGATGTCTGTGCGCTCAAACCAAAGTAACCAAATGAGCCCAAACTTCGCCAGCGGGAAACCACACTCAAAATAAAACAAAAGGCAAAGAGATGCCCAGAAATCAAAAGCCAAATGGCAAAAATGCCCCAAACATGACGTCCCAGTCCCACTAGACCTGTGACCTTTGTCCAAAGTGGCGCCTTACAAATGGAATTTCCCTTCACAGGGAGAACTCCCCAAACTGGAACCGAAGTTCCCCAAACGGACAAAGTCAAAAAGGCCACGGTGTGCACTCTGGGGCATTTACCAAATTGCTGGCGGATGTGTTGCGACGTACCAAACGCCCTCTTTCTGATCCTCCAGGAGTTAATGTCTTCTCAGAGTAGATGTCTGGGCTAATGCAGGAAGGGAAAAGGAAGGTGTCCTCAAGGCAAAGAAAGCCTCGGCAGCTGCTAGGGCAACCTCTCCCCCGATCTCTGCTGCAGCCTTGGAGTTCTGCAGCTGAGACGGCGGGTCGGGTGTGATCGGGCACGGCCCTATGGCAGGGCAACCCTGGCGATCTGGCCTCAGAGAAATCCTCCAACCCTCTGCTCTCCCTGGGGAGGCTGGCGTGGAGAGAAATCCCTGAGCGTCCCATCAAGCCGAGGGCCCTATGAGGCCGCCTGCCCACAAGTCAATCCCAGACAAGCCCCCAAATTTGTTGCCAAAATCTTGGCTCTCTGTGCACCAATGCCAAACAGAAATATGGAGACAGTGTTATGGAGGAGAAAGAAAGAGTGGCTTTCTTTCTTTGCCAGGCAAAGGGGGAACACGGTAGGCTAGCGCCTCAAGAACTGCGCCCCTGCTTTCTCTTTTTACCTGAAACCGAAAGAGGTAGTTTGCCTTGTGTCCAATAGAGTGGAACACTAGGATATAATATATTTAAGAGCATTAGATACAATATTTCTTAAAGAGTATAGTATTAAAAGTAGGAAAGTATTATAAATGTAGGAGGTTGCTATGTCTGGGAGTGAGTGAAATATTTTGCTTTCATAAATGCCCTTTTTGTTTATAGGTCACTAGAGAGGCTAAAATAGCTTGCCCCCCTTTTTTTAGAGCATGACCTTTTCCATGGTGGTGTGTGACATGTTTGGTATAATTCATTAGATTGGTGTACAAATTAGTAGACACATGTTGTGCCATTTTCAATAACTCATTGTTTATAGATGTTTTGCTCTTGATTTTTATTTAGTATGTAGAATAACATGGAAGTGAAATGATTGATTTTTATATTTTCCTATTTGCCCCTTCCTTGGAATGAAGATCTGTAGCTTCATTTTACCACTGTAAATGTGGCTACGGTATTAACATTTACTACCTGGAAATGCTTTGTAAAACAATTAGATTTTTAAAAATGTATCATTGTTTAGACACAGAGACATCAGTGGCAAGACTGAAGTTTCCTTCCCTCTAAGAATTTATGGACAGTTTTTGAGCTGCCAGTTTTAAAAAGAGTGACACATAGGTTTATTTTCTTTATTTGGATGAATCTTGGAAATTATTTTAGTGTTTTGTATCACGTAGTATTTTAGATTGATTGCTGTGGAATCACATTAACCTACAGTGACATAGATATTACACTGAAAGTAACATTTGTTGTTTAAGGATCAAACTTAATGATCAGAAAAGCATTGGAGGCTAAGATTTTTCTCTTAAAGACCAGCTGCACAGAGTCTGCTTTGTCATATGGCGAGTTGGTAGGAGCTGCTTTTTTTAGCCAGGGCTTGTTCTCTTTGGATTCCCATAGTCCTCACATGGCCTGACTCTCTCTTTTACCATCTGCCTGGAACTGTAGAGATCTGATATCTTGGCCCCTATAATGCCTCATCCTGAATATGACATATGTGTGCCTTGAACACAAGACTACTAGAGCTAAGTTTTCTTGTTTTTTTAAAGCCATTATCCCTCCTCAGAAATTTGTATGTTTGTTTGCTTCTAATGGAAAGTTCTTTTAGACTTTAATTCAAAGTTTAGTGTCAATTTTCCTTTATTGTAATTCATTGATGGATTTAAAATATTCAGTTGTAAAAAATACTATGTGAAATTCAAGAGGTGGTTAATTTTACTCAGTATAAGTATTTTAAATATAAAGAATAAGAAAAGCATGTGTTTTTAATTAGTGCAAAGTGAACGCACAGAAAAATGACAAGAACCATGGAGGGCCTATATTCATGATATATACTATGTGCAATGACATCTGTACCATGGTTGCTGCTTAGAATTGTAGGCATTTGCAGGATATTAATTGGATAAATCTGATTCTTATCCAAAATATTTATATATTTAATTTAAGTGTTATGAATATACACTGGATTTCTAATGTTATAACTGGATTGAATTGTGTTAGCATGTGCTATATGCATAGTAATTATTTCAAATATTTAAATCTAAAATTGGATCGATTGATTTCTATACTTGTCCTGAAAATACAGATGTTTTCTATTCATACTCAAGTCTCAATGAATTTTCCCCTGATTTAAAAAAATATTATTGTGTCCTTTTCATATTTATGACCCTTAACTTGCTCCTTTCCTTTCTGGAAGCAAAGATGATTTGTTTAAGCATGATATCTATGTCAGTTTTAAAATAACCACGCTATCTCAGAAAATTATTTTTAAGCTTATGCAGTTTCTGTGGGAGGAAATCATATCTCTTTAAATCAAACAAATTGCTTCAGTGAATACTGTTGTCAAACATAGAGCATTAAATCATGTTTGGTTTCTTTCTCTCAGAATATACAGGAAGCATCCTTTAGACAGGGTGAGTGGAGTAGAGATGACAGAGCAATGTGAAGACCCTGCAGTTTCTTACTTGTAAACTCAAGCTAGTAGCAAACCAAAGGAGACATTCCATCTAAGACCCTACTGTTTGGTCAGGTCTTCTCTTATGGAAAACTCCTGCCTCATTTCTTACCCTTTATCTCTTTTAGAGTAAAGGTTGAAAACGACAACATTTATTTGGCAGTGTGACAGCAAAGTTCAACTTGCACTCCAGGTTTTTGTTTCTCACTAATTTATTGGTACTTAAAGCATGTATTTCCATATTCTGGACTCTAAGCTTTCTTAGAACAGGAACCATGTCCTTATAGGCAACGTAACTCAGGAGTTAAGAACAGATTTGGAGACAGATTGCTTGGGTTTGAATCTTTGTGCACTACTTCCCCAGCTGGGTAAGCTTGGGAAAGTTGCTTAACCACTCTATAGCTCAACCTCAAAGGGTGGTTGTAAAAATTATATGAATTAATATGCATAAGGTGCTTATATAAGTTCCTGACTAATGGTAAATATATGACTTTTGTAACTGTTTCATTGGCCTTTGTGAACTCTGAGCTCAGAATTGTCTCTAGAACCAAGTAGGTGCTAAAAAAAGGTTATTAAAACAAATGGAGGAATTGTACCCAGATCTCCTGTGTGAGAAGCAAAAATCAAAATGAGACCATTCCATTTCCCCTGTTTCCTCTCCTGGATCCTCTGTCTTGCACTTGCCTTACAGAGAGGCACTTTCCAAAGCCCAGTCCCTGGTGCCTCACAAACTTTCATTGTATAGCCTCTTCCCTGGAAGTGTTACTGAAGCTGATGACATTGAAATTAGAGCCAACTGTGTTGGTCTGAAATATCTGCCTTTATACCAGTTTCAGAAGCTAAAATAGAGGTGGGGAAGGGTACTAGCTGATTTCTAATTCTAAAAATTCTGTGAATTTCTATGTTTTCTGATATCCAGAACCATATTCCCAACAGCCTATTGAGTCTCTTATACCCCATATTTAAACCGAATCCATCATTTTATCAGTCAAATGACCTGCTTTGCTGTTTCCTTCTAATATTGCCTTCATTTAGTCCATATCATCCTCACTTGGACGCTTGTAGTGGCCTCCTAACTGACTTACTTGCCACGAATTTCTCTCCCCTACTCTTTGTCTCCAGACATTGTCAATCAGACATTGACAGAGGTCCACTGCCAGAATTGGTCTTGAAACATAGATCTGATCATGTAAAGTTTTTAATCAGTTCCCAATGCTGAAAAATCTAAACTTTCAAGTTGAAATTTCAACTCCTCCAATTCTATTCAGTCCTTATGTATTACACTGTTATTCATTAATTTATTCATTAAATAAAATACATATATTCAGCATCTAGAATGTAACATAAGTTGTGCTAGGAATAAAAAGTAAATGAATGACAAATATAGTTCTAATCCTGAAACAGCAAATAGTCAAGTGGAGGACCCTGGTGATCCAATGAGTACAATACCGTGATGAATGCTGTACAAGATGTGCGCTAAGAGTGCAGCAAAAGTATCTACAGGGACACACAGAACCAGACATAAGCTGAAGGATGTCTAGATTGCATAAGCAGTGGCTAGCTTGGACATAGAAATGTTCTAGGTAAATATCATAAAAGATATAAAAAGGGATACCAAGAAGCACTGAGTACTCAGGTAGGGGCACAGATCTGCTTGGGGGCTGATTTTTGGCAGCCCAGGTATAAAAAAGAGTAGACATATGGTTGGACCAAAATTTTGGCTTTGAAAGGTAGGTAAAATAGAAAACTGAGTGTGACATTCTTTGAAAGAGAGGGATTGAAGTGATGTCTTGATATCTGTGCTGGTGAGTAAGGAAGTGAAGTTGAGGGAATGGTATCATGAACTGGAGAAAAGGACATGGTTAAGAGATTTGAAATGTCCTTATCTTACTCTGTGCCTACCCTTGGTTTTCCTCATTTCTCATGTACCAGCTGGCTACTTCCCAAATGTAACCCCTGCCTTTTCTAAGGTTTTGGTCAAGTTGTTCCCTTTCCTAGAATGTGTTTTTCTCTGGAACCTTTGTTAAAGCCAAGGGCTACCCCAGCTAAGAAAATTTCACCTCCTCCAAGAAATCTCCGGCTTTATAATGATTTTCTTTGTCCTTTTCTTCATATGGCATATGTATTATTTTTATACTAATTTTTATTCAATTCTGCCTTTTTAAAGGCTTATTTATGCAAGCAGTTGCTTCTCCCATTAGATTATTTTTTCCTGGTGGGTAGAAGCTTGGCTCATTTGTCTTTGTTTCTGCCATGGCAGATTCTATACCACACGGTGTGGTAAAGAAAATAATTATGGTCTCTGCCTTATGGAACTTATCTTGTAGTGGGAAAGAGAGACAATGATTGAACAAAAAAACAAATAAAAAAGATAATTTTAGACTGTGGTAACTGTATTCCAGGAGAGACAGGGGTGGATAATTTTAGTTAGGGTGGTCTGGCAAGGTGTCTCTGAAGAATATCTGAATTGAGAGGAACCTTAGGGAGAACCAGGATCAGGAAAAGGAATGGCATGGTCAGAGGTCCAAAGTAGAAAAGAACATGGCAGGTTGCAGGCTGCCAGCTGGGCATGGGCAGTTCACTGCCCCAGAAATAGAATTTATGCTTCATGGGGCCAGTGTAGCAAAAACAAGTGAAGATAACATTGGACTGGGAATTGAGAGATCTTGGACACATCACTTTCCAGTTTTGAGTTTAAATTTTCTTACCTAAAAATGAAGCAGTGGGTTTAGTGTTAAGACACTTTTGGTATCTGATTCCTCTTTGTTTTTTAAAAATTTTGTTTATTTTAATAAATTTATTTATTTAATTTATATATTTTTGGCTGTGTTGGGTCTTCGTTGCTGCACGCGGGCTTTCTCTAGTTGTGGAGAGTGGGGGCTACTCTTTATTGTGGTGCGCGGGCTTCTCATGTGGGGGCTTCAGTAGTTTTGGCTCACGGGCTCAGTAGTTGTGGCTCGCAGGCTCTAGAGTGCAGGCTCAGTAGTTGTGGTGCACGGGCTTAGTTGCTCCATGCATGTGGGATCTTCTCAGACTAAGGATCGAACCTGTGTCCCCTGCATTGGCAGGCAAATTCTTAACCACTGCGCCACCAGGGAAGTCCCCCTCTTTGTTTTGGTAGATGAAATAAGCTTAGGATTTTTGGAAGGGCATGGGCAGGACAGGAGATTAGATTTTTCTCCATCTCTGTTCACAGTAACTTTGACTCCCTTATGTTTGAACATGCTGGCACCTGTGTGCCCCTTCAGAGCACGGATAGGGACAGAGGGAAAGGGAAGCCGTAGGTACTTTTCTTTGTCTCAAGGCTTCCTTTTGCTCCACAAAGAAGAGTTTGGCTGCTCCACAAAGGCACAGATTTCTTCAGAAAAAAACAACTTCAAAGAATTTGAGGGTAAAGAAGAAGGGGAGACATGATCTTCACCTTCATGTTACTGTAGACACCTTGCTACCTGCAGAGATGAACTGGGGGGGAGAAAATATGGGATTGTCTGTTTAAATTTTTAAGTCTTCCATATCTTTCTTTCCCTGACACACCAGACTGTGAATTCCTCATAAGCTGTCTTGCGATTGCATTGACAGAATGCTATCACAGCCTTACCTTTAATAGAGAAAAATAAATTGTCCCAGGACAGGTAACACCACATTTAGTTCCTTCTCACAGACTTTTAAAAAAGTTAGATCTGAGATGGTGCATTTGCTCAAGGATAAATATGAGTGATTGCAATGTTTTGTATTTTTGAAGTCTGCTTAACTTCTGAAATTCAAATTGCAAGGGGACAGAGAGGCTAAGTTCTGATTAGAGATTAATATAAATTCAACCATAGATTGAATTTGGACTTTTTTTTCAGAAAATGGTTACTTTACCCAGCCAGTATTTTAACTGTTATTTGTTAAGTTGAATAAATGACAATATAGATTGTGTGAAAATGATTTATCAGATGTGAATACAAATTGACTATTTTCAGACTTAAAGAAAAACACTTTGTGTTTGAAGTAAAAATGATGAATTGGGGTTTTTATACTATTACGATTAAAAATATGTGATATAAAATGATTTTATTTAACGTAATTTTAATTTTCATACTGAGGCTAACACTCTAGACTATAAATTATCATAGTAATTGTAGATCTCTTACTTTAATTTGTGCATCATTTTCATGCAAACCAGTTAACTATGGGATAACAAGAGGGCACCTTGCATATAATTCAATTTTAAGGAAGGTATTTTGCAGGAGGGAACTTTTTCATTCATTCACACACGACTTTTGTGAGAAGTGAAGATACTGAAACATTTTTATCTATTTTTAAACAAATTAAACTTTCCCCTTACCCATTTGATCTTAGGATAAAGTATGTACAAATATATTGCACTAAATTCTTTTTATGGTTAATATTAAATTTTGTGGAAAAGTGATTTACAAGGAGATTTAAAATTTCCAGTATTGCAACCCTGGTACCTTAGTTATCCAGCATGTGGGTGTTTTGTTAACTGAATTTTTTGGTTTCTTGACCTTTGAATTTAAGTTAAGCAATGAAATTGCCCAAATATTATAAACTTTTTAAACTTATTTCTCAGTGAATTATTTTCAGAAAGAGATGTTATCAATCCTAAGTCTGCCATCAGAACTAACCAAACAATGGTGATGTCAGTGTACTCTGAGAAAGACTTCATAGACAAATAACCTGAAGGCTAGCATTGGTGTTAGCCAAGCAGAAAAATATCTATAAGGGAAAAAAGAATTTCATTCCTCAACTACTGAGCACTGAAAACATTAGCAGGCTATGAAAAATAGTGTTTTAAAATTTTAAACTAAACACAATTATCAAAATCACTGAGAAAAATAGATATTACTTAATAATGCAGAGATCTCTGTATTACTCAATAAAAAAATGCAATTTATTTTCACCCTGAAATAGAAAGTTGACAGGCCACTGAATTAAATAAAACACATGGTTATCTTAATGAGAACAGCCCCAAATGAATGATTTTAATAGATTTGCCTGTCTTTCAATAAGTCTTCATTTCTGTCTCATCTTCCTTTATGACTCTTTAACACAAGTAACCTCTGTCAAAAGTGGTATGTCTAAGGTTTTAGAAAAGCAGCTTTAGAGGGTCAGATTACTCTCTTAGTATCTAGAATGAACTTCTTAGTTCAGCAGCAATGGCTGCTTTATAACACCATTTAATTAGCACGCTATGGGACTTTTAATCTAATATAACAGTCAAACATGGCACTGTTGTGTCCTGTGCCCATTTTAACTTGAGGTTAATATTGATGAAGGATGTCCCTATTTATTGGATTAAAAAGTCTGTTTTAGTTATATGATTTTTCCCTATTATTGTATTAAGAATTTAATGATTTTGGAAATTTAGTTTTATTAAACTCCAAGATCTTACCCACTATGTCAAATCTATTATTCATCCCCCCACCCATTTTCTAATGAATAAATAAAATTTGAAAGGGATATGCCATTTCTGCCTCATCTTTATAAGAATGAAATATGATTTTATATATTTTGTGAGGACATGTATTTTGTATATGAAATTGGTTTTTATTTTTTAAAGGAATATTTTGAGATGGTATTAAGGTATATGATGGAACCATCACGCTTCAGGAATGGGAGATCAAGGCTGCTCTTGGACTTTTAGCAAAGAAAATCTTCAGACTTTCCCTTAGTTCTCTTGGTGACTATGCTCCCCAGGTTCAGTTCTGCATCCCTCAGTTCTATTTCTGCAGGGAAAGTATGATTGAATTTCTTGGATCAGTAATTCACCCCTGGTCCAGTTAGCCCTGTTTAAGAAGGCAGGCTAGAAACAACAACGTAGGAAGAGAAGGGGAGGAAGGGCTGTTTTCAGAGAAGGATATGGGCTGAAGGCAATACATGTACCTACTGTAAGGCCCGTGACCAGCTTCAAGACCTCATCCCTTATCCCTCATGTTTGGTTCAGGTGTAGGCTTGAAATAAAACTGTTAAATACGTTACTTGGAGTCGTTAGCTATTACTGCTACTTGTTAAAAAAACACTATTTACATTCACAGACTTGAGAAAAAATGTATACGTTAATTCTTCAAAAGAATGCATATATAAATACTTATATTGGCTCTAAGAATATATAACTCTTTAGTTTTTATTTTTATGAAATCAATTAAAAACTAAAATCTCAGGTTAAATGTATTCATTACTAGTACTGATACAATTTTAGTTTTATACATAACTATTTTTTGGCATTTTAGATAAAAGGTGAGATTTGAGGATAAACTGACATTAAGTTTGTGTGAACACCTAACTTGGCATTTAAGCTAACTTTACTTATTGCTGAAATCTTATATTCTGCTACTCCTCTACCACAAACTGAATTAGACATTAGCTTACTTGAGTTCTAGTACTCACAATGCCTGTTTACTGTGTGACTTTGGGCGAGACACTTAACCTCTGTGGGTCTTAGTTTTCTCAGCAGAATGAGAAAGTTAACATCTACCTTCCCTGTCTCACAAGATTATTATGAGGATAAAAAGAGATGCTGTATTATGAATGCAGTTTGTGAACCATGAAATATTCTGTGATTTGTATGTCTGTGTCTTTAGATTATAAGGTCTTTGAGAGTAAGCACTATATTTTGTGTTTCCCTGCAATCCAGTAATTAGCACACTGCTCAATCTATGGCATATGTTCAGTCATTTTTGGTATTGATGATGAGGCTGAAAATAAAAATATGGAGGTTTTGCTAATAATTTTCTCCTGCTTGTAGTCATTTATTCGTTCAATCACGATCGTGCCTAAAGTGCCTTCCATGTGCCTGACATTATATGAGTCATTGCAGATAAAATAACATATAAGACTCAGTGCCCTCAAGGAGTTTACAAAAAGGGAAGGGAGAGAGACTCGTGAGCAGAAGACTGTAAACATTATGGGAGACCAAGGACAAGGATAGTTACAGTGCTCTAGAAAGGGACATGTGATCCAGCCTTGGTTATCTCGTTCATGAGAATTGTAAATTTCTTGGCATGATAAAATAGTTTTGCGATTAAAATTTTGAATGCAAATTAACTTTTAAACTAAGATCAACATTGAATATTCAATATGAAATATAGCTCCTTGAGTATTTTAAGAACATAAATTTAGTACATAGCAGGTTTATGACTTGACAATAATAATATCTCATGGCATTTTTAATTCGAATTCACAGTATTTACTCCCAGTTGGCAATTATATATATATATATATTTTTTTTTTTAAATTAATTAATTAATTTATTTATCTTTGGCTGTGTTGGGTCTTCGTTTCTGTGTGAGGGCTTTCTCTAGTTGGGGCAAGTGGGGACCACTCTTCATCACGGTGCGCGGGCCTCTCACCATCGCGGCCTCTCTTGTTGCGGAGCACAGGCTCCAGACACGCAGGCTCAGTAGTTGTGGCTCACGGGCCTAGTTGCTCCGCGGCATGTGGGATCTTCCCAGACCAGGGCTCGAACCCGTGTCCCCTGCATTGGCAGGCAGATTCTCAACCACTGCGCCACCAGGGAAGCCCTATATATTTTTTTGCATGTGATTTTGTCTAATGCCTATCTCTCCCATTATGCTGTAAACTCTGTGAGATGAAGAACCATGTTAATCTTGTTTTCCACAGTATGTCCCAGTCCTGCCACACTAGGTATTTACATATTTGCAAAATGTTGTTTGAATAAATAATCGATGGACAGTTGAAAGAGATTTGTGACATAAACAATTTTATATTGCATGTTGTTGAACCTATATATAATTTTCCATTTTAATAATATTGTTACTAGAACTTTGTATAATTTGACTCACTAAACATTGCTTTGTCCCCCTTGGAACACTCATTCATATTTATAGCTGCAAATATCACCTCTCTCTCAAGCTTTAGATCAACATGTTTGGTGAGCTTTTAAATGTCTCTTATCACTTAAACGTTTAAAATCTAATTTGTCATTTCTTTTCAAATTCACTCTGATAATGATGTCACACATTTCCTATGCTCTAGATCAGAAACCTGCATACATCTTACATTTTTATTACTGCCCCCCATGTCTGTCAATAACTGTATCTAATTAGCCATAAAATTGTATTGTTCTGTCCCTTATTATATCTTTTGCATCCTCATTTCTTTTCCATTCCTGTCCTTGAAGCCCTTACTTTCTCACACCCACCACACCCTGGTTTCCTTGGCTTCACTTTATCTCCTTTCCAAACTCTGGATATTTTGCTGCTGGATTAAATTCCCTGAAGCACCACAGTCATTACTTTCCTGCTCCTCTTATCTTTTAGTGAACAGTTATTGACCTCACTGAATGAACTGTTTAGGTCAACTCACTCCCTCCCCCATGAAAAATAAAAACAAATTTCGGACTGAACTATTTTTCTAATATCTTCCAAAATTGTCTTGAAATTTTCTAGAGTTGTATTTGTTTGTTTCTTTTAAACTGTTATCCCTTACTCAAATTCTTCTTTGCTTCTACAGGATGATGTTCACATTTAGCCTGGTAGTGAAAACTACCTGCTGGTACAGTCTTTTTTTTTTTTTTCAGCTTTATTGTGGTATAATTTGGTTCAATCGTTGAACATAGAGCCTTGCATGTAGTAGACATTCAACAAATATTTATTAATTTTGTTTGGCCTGTGGAAGTTAATGTGTGCTGACTTGGGATATTGTTCTAGAACACATCTCCACTTTCAGTTGGTTAGGACAGAGGTTTCTGATCTCTATGTTCAAGAATTCTTCACTTATAGACTGAAGTACTTGTCTCCTCAGCCCTGGGGCAGCCTGGTTGGAGTTGTGGAGACAGTTATCCCCCCGTGCTGTACAAATAGCCTCATTTTTTGTGTGTGCCCTGCTGTGACAAAGACTGAGAAGCGCTGGGTAGCAATGCCCCGATGTACTCAGTTTATAATGATTCACATGATAATTAATATTTCCTTTTGATTTTATTGTTGAGGTGAAGCAGAATAAAGATTTAATAAAGATTGTCACCTTGCTGGCAAATGTGCCAATTCTGGTCTTTCTCCTCTGCCTTCCAGAGGCATAATTTTGGCTGTTTGTATCCTTGGAGATTGTTGCTGTCACTCAGTGAGGGGATTTTGTGGAAAACATGTCCATGGCTTCTATAAGTGAGATAATATCAGGAGCAATTATGTATAGTTTTTTTTTTTTTTTAAACATCTTTATTGAAGTATAATTGCTTTACAATGGTGTGTTAGCTTCTGCTTTATAACAAAGTGAATCAGTTATACATATACATATGTTCCCATATCTCTTCCCTCTTGCAACTCCCTCCCTCCCACCCTCCCTATCCCACCCCTCTAGGTGGTCACAAAGCACCGAGCTGATCTCCCTGTGCTATGCGGCTGCTTCCCACTAGCTATCTATTTTACATTTGGTAGTGTATATATGTCCATGCCACTCTCTCACCCTGTCACATCTCACCCCTCCCCCTCCCCATATCCTCAAGTCCATTCTCTAGTAGGTCTGTGTCTTTATTCCCATCTTGCCCCTAGGTTCTTCATGACCTTTTTTTTTTTTTTTTCCTTAGATTCCATATATATGTGTTAGCATACTGTATTTCTTTTTCTCTTTCTGACTTACTTCACTCTGTATGACAGACTCTAACTCCATCCACCTCATTACAAACACCTCCATTTCATTTCTTTTTATGGCTGAGTAATATTCCATTGTATATATGTGCCACATCTTCTTTATCCATTCATCCGATGATGGACACCTAGGTTGCTTCCATGTCCTGGCTATTGTAAACAGAGCTGCAATGAATATTTTGGTACATGACTCTTTCTGAATTATGGTTTTCTCAGGGTATATGCCCAGTAGTGGGATTGCTGGGTCGTATGGTAGTTCTATTTTTAGTTTTTTAAGGAACCTCCATACTGTTCTCCATAGTGGCTGTATCAATTTACATTCCCACCAACAGTGCAAGAGTGTTCCCTTTTCTCCACACCCTCTCCAGCATTTATTGTTTCTAGATTTTTTGATGATGGCCATTCTGACCGGTGTGAGATGATACCTCATTGTAGTTTTGATTTGCATTTCTCTAATGATTAATGATGTTGAGCATTCTTTCATGTGTATGTTGGCAATCTGTATATCTTCTTTGGAGAAATGTCTATTTAGGTCTTCTGCCCATTTTTGGATTGGGTTGTTTGTTTTTTTGTTATTGAGCTGCATGAGCTGCTTGTAAATCTTGGAGATTAATCCTTTGTCCGTTGCTTCATTTGCAAATATTTTCTCCCATTCTGAGGGTTGTCTTTTGGTCTTGTTTATGGTTTCCTTTTCTGTGCAAAAGCTTTTAAGTTTCATTAGGTCCCATTTGTTGATTTGTGTTTTTATTTCCATTTCTCTAGGACCTGGGTCAAAAAGGATCTTGCTGTGACTTATGTCATACAGTGTTCTGCCTATGTTTTCCTCTAAGAGTTTGATAGTGTCTGGCCTTACACTTAGGTCTTTAATCCATTTTGAGTTTATTTTTGTGTATGGTGTCAGGGAGTGTTCTAATTTCATACTTTTACATGTACCTGTCCAATTTTCCCAGCACCACTTATTGAAGAGGCTGTCTTTTCTCCACGGTATATGCTTGCCTCCTTTATCAAAGATAAGGTGACCATATGTGCGTGGGTTTATCTCTGGGCTTTCTATCCTGTTCCATTGATCTATATTTCTGTTTTTGTGCCAGTACCAAACTGTCTTGATTACTGTAGCTTTGTAATATAGTCTGAAGTCAGGGAGCCTGATTCCTCCAGCTCCATTTTTCGTTCTCAAGATTGCTTTGGCTATTCGGGGTCTTTTGTGTTTCCATACAAATTGTGAAATTTTTTGTTCTAGTTCTGTGAAAAATGCCAGTGGTAGTTTGATAGGGATTTCATTGAATCTGTAGATTGCTTTGGGTAGCAGAGTCATTTTCACAATGTTGATTCTTCCAATCCAAGAACATGGTATATCTCTCCATCTATTTGTATCATCTTTAATTTCTTTCATCAGTGTCCTATAATTTTCTGCATACAGGTCTTTTGTCTCCTTAGGTAGGTTTATTCCTAGATATTTTATTCTTTTTGTTGCAATGGTAAACGGGAGTGTTTTCTTAATTTCACTTTCAGATTTTTCATCATTAGTATACAGGAATGCAAGAGATTTCTGTGCATTAATTTTGTATCCTGCTACTTTACCAAATTCATTGATTAGCTCTAGTAGTTTTCTGGTAGCATCTTTTGGATTCTCTATGTATAGTATCATGTCACCTGCAAACAGTGACAGCTTTACTTCTTCTTTTCCGATTTGGATTCCTTTTATTTCTTTTTCTTCTCTGATTGCTGTGGCTGCTACTTCCAAAACTATGTTGAATAATAGTGGTGAGAGTGGGCAACCTTGTCTTGTTCCTGATCTTAGTGGAAATGGTTTCAGTTTTTCACCATTGAGGACAATGTTGGCTGTGGGTTTGTCATATACGGCCTTTATTATGTTGAGGAAAGTTCCCTCTATGCCTACTTTCTGCAGGGCTTTTATCATAAATGGGTGTTGAATTTTGTCGAAAGCTTTCTCTGCATCTATTGAGATGATCATATGGTTTTTCTCTTTCAATTTGTTAATATGGTGTATCACGTTGATTGATTTGCGTATATTGAAGAATCCTTGCATTCCTGGAATAAACCCCACTTGATCATGGTGTATAATCCTTTTAATGTGCTGTTGGATTCTGTTTGCTAGTATTTTGTTGAGGATTTTTGCATCTATGTTCATCAGTGATATTGGCCTGTAGTTTTCTTTCTTTGTGACATCTTTGTCTGGTTTTGGTATCAGGGTGATGGTAGCCTCGTAGAATGAGTTGGGGAGTGTTCCTCCCTCTGCAATATTTTGGAAGAGTTTGAGAAGCATAGGTGTTAGCTCTTCTCTAAATGTTTGATAGAATTCGCCTGTGAAGCCATCTGGTCCTGGGCTTTTGTTTGTTGGAAGATTTTTAATCACAGTTTCAATTTCAGTGCTTGTGATTGGTCTGTTCATATTTTCTATTTCTTCCTGGTTCAGTCTCGGCAGGTTGTGCATTTCTAAGAATCTGTCCATTTCTTCCAGGTTGTCCATTTTATTGGCATAGAGTTGCTTGTAGTAATCTCTCATGATCGTTTGTATTTCTGCAGTGTCAGTGGTTACTTCTCCTTTTTCATTTCTAATTCTATTGATTTGAGTCTTCTCCCTTTTTCTCTTGATGAGTCTGGCTAATGGTTTATCAATTTTGTTTATCTTCTCAAAGAACCAGCTTTTAGTTTCATTGATTTTTGCTATTGTTTCCTTCATTTCTTTTTCATTTATTTCTGATCTGATCTTTATGATTTCTTTCCTTCTGCTAGCTTTGGGGTTTTTTTGTTCTTCTTTCTCTAATTGCTTTAGGTGGAAGGTTAGGTTGTTTATTCGAGATGTTTCCTGTTTCTTGATGTAGGCTTGTATTGCTATAAACTTCCCTCTTAGAACTGCTTTTGCTGCATCCCATAGGTTTTGGATCGTCGTGTCTCCATTGTCATTTCTTTCTAGGTATTTTTTGATTTCCCCTTTGATTTCTTCAGTGATCACTTCGTTATTAAGTAGTGTATTGTGTAGCCTCCATGTGTTTGTATTTTTTACAGATCTTTTCCTGTAATTGATATCTAGTCTCATAGCGTTGTGGTCGGAAAAGATACTTGATACGATTTCAATTTTTTTAAATTTACCAAGGCTTGATTTGTGACCCAAGATATGATCTATCCTGGAGAATGTTCCATGAGCACTTGAGAAAAATGTGTATTCTGTTGTTTTTGGGTGGAATGTCCTATAAATATCAATTAAGTCCATCTTGTTTAATGTATCATTTAAAGCTTGTGTTTCCCTATTTATTTTCATTTTGGATGATCTGTCCATTGGTGAAAGTGGGGTGTTAAAGTCCCCTACTATGATTGTGTTACTGTCGATTTCCCCTTTTATGGCTGTTAGTACTTGCCTTATGTATTGAGGTGCTCCTATGTTGGGTGCATAAATATTTACAATTGTTCTACCTTCCTCTTGGATCGATCCCTTGATCATTATATAGTGTCCTTCTTTGTCTCTTGTAATAGTCTTTATTTTAAAGTCTATTTTGTCTGATATGAGAATTGCTACTCCAGCTTTCTTTTGATTTCCATTTGCGTGGAATATCTTTTTCCATCCCCTCATTTTCAGTCTGTATGTGTCTCTAGGTCTGAAGTGGGTCTCTTGTAGACAGCATATATATGGGTCTTGTTTTTGTATCCATTCAGCCAGTCTGTGTCTTTTGGCGGGAGCATTTAATCCATTTACATTTAAGGTAATTATCGATATGTATGTTCCTATTCCCATTTTCTTAAATGTTTTGGGTTTGTTATTGTAGGTGTTTTCCTTCTCTTGTGTTTCTTGCCTAGAGAAGTTCCTTTAGCATTTGTTGTAAAGCTGGTTTGGTGGTGCTGAACTCTCTCAGCTTTTGCTTGTCTGTAAAGGTTTTAATTTCTCCATCAAATCTGAATGAGATCCTTGCTGGGTAGAGTAATCTTGGTTGTAGGTTTTTCTCCTTCATCACTTTAAGTATATCCTGCCACTCCCTTCTGGCTTGCAGAGTTTCTGCTGAAAGATCAGCTGTTAACCTTATGGGGATGCCCTTGTGTGTTATTTGTTGTTTTTCCCCTGCTGCTTTTAATATGTTTTCTTTATATTTAATTTTTGATAGTTTGATTAATATGTGTCTTGGTGTGTTTCTCCTTGGATTTATCCTGTATGGGACTCTCTGTGCTTCCAGGACTTGATTAACTATTTCCTTTCCCATATTAGGGAAGTTTTCAACTATAATCTCTTCCAATATTTTCTCAGTCCCTTTCTTTTTCTCTTCTTCTTCTGGGACCCCTATAATTCGAATGTTGGTGCGTTTAATGTTGTCCCAGAGGTCTCTGAGACTGTCCTCAGTTCTTTTCATTCTTTTTTCTTTATTCTGCTCTGCAGTAGTTATTTCCACCATTTTATCTTCCAGGTCACTTATCCGTTCTTCTGCCTCAGTTATTCTGCTATTGATCCCATCTAGAGTATTTTTAATTTCATTTATTGTGCTTTTCATCGTTGCTTGGTTCCTCTTTAGTTCTTCTACGTCCTTGTTAAATGTTTCTTGCATTTTGTCTATTCTATTTCCAAGATTTTGGATCATCCTTACTATCATTATTCTGAATTCTTTTTCAGGTAGACTACCTATTTCCTCTTCATTTGTTAGGTCTGGTGTGTTTTGACCCTGCTCCTTCATCTGCTGTGTGTTTTTCTGTCTTCTCATTTTGCTTATCTTACTGTGTTTTGGGTCTCCTTTTCACAGGCTGCAGGTTCGTAGTTCCCGTTGTTTTTGGTATCTGTCCCCAGTGGCTAAGGTTGGTTCAGTGGGTTGTGTAGGTTTCCTGGTGGAGGGAACTAGTGCCTGTGTTCTGGTGGATGAGGCTGGTTGTTGTCTTTCTGGTGGGCTCGTCCACGTCTGGTGGTGTGTTTTGGGGTGTCTGTGGCCTTATTATGATTTTAGGCAGCCTCTCTGTTAATGGATGGGGCTGTGTTCCTGTCTTGCTAGTTGTTTGGCATAGGGTGTCCAGCACTGTAGCTTGCTGGTCGTTGAGTGAAGCTGGGTCTTGATGTTGAGATGGAGATCTCTGAGAGATTTTTGCCGTTTGGTATTACGTGGAGCTGGGAGGTCTCTTGTGGACCAGTGTCCTGAAGTTGGCTCTCCCACCTCAGAGGCACAGCCCTGATGCCTGGCTGGAGCACCAAGAGCCTTTCATCCACACGGCTCAGAATAAAAGGGAGAAAAAATGGAAAGAAAGAAAGAAAGAGGATAAAATAAAATAAAGAAATTATAATAAAAAATAAGAAAAAAATTATTAAGAATAAATTTATTAAGAAAAAATTTTTTTTTAATTTTTAAAAATAGATTTATTAATTTTTTATACTAAAAATAAGAAAAAAATTATTAAGAAAAAATTTATTAAGAAAAAAAATTTTTTTAATTTTTTAAAATAAAAAATATGAAAAAACTTATTAAAAAATTTTAAAAAAATTTTTTAAAGATAGAAAATAAGGAAAAAATTATTAAGAAAACATGTATTAGGGAAAAAAAATATTTTTAAGCAAAAAAAAAAAAAAAAAAAAAACGGACGGACCTAACCCTAGGACTAACGGTGAGAGCAAAGCTATACAGACAAAATCTCACCCAGAAGCATACACATATACACTCACAAAAAAAGGAAAAGGGGTAAAGTTAATATATCCTGCTCCCAAAGTCCACCTCCTAAATTTGGGATGATTCGTTGTCTATTCAGGTATTCAACAGATGCAGGCACATCAAGTTGTTTGTGGAGCTTTAATCCTCTGCTTCTGAGGCTGTTGGGAGAGATTTCCCTTTCTCTTCTTTGTTCGTACAGCTCCCGGGGTTCAGCTTTGGATTTGGACCCGCCTCTGCATGTAGGTCCCCTGAGGGCGTCTGTTCCCCGCCCAGACAGAACGGGGTTAAAGGAGCAGCTGATTCGGGGGCTCTGGCTCAGTCAGGCCGGGGGGAGGGAGCAGTACGGAGGAGGCGGGGCGAGCCTGCGGCGGCAGAAGCCGGCGTGACGTTGCAGCAGCCTGAGGTGCGCCGTGCGCTCTCCCGGGGAAGTTGTCCCCGGATTACGGGAGCCTGGCCGTGGCGGGCTGCACAGGCTCCCGGGAGGGGCGGTGTGGAGAATGACCTGTGCTCGCCCACAGGCTTTTTGGTGGCCGCAGCAGCAGCCTTAGCGTCTCATGCCCGTCTCTGGGGTCCGTGCTGATAGCCGCGGCTCGCGCCCGTCTCTGGAGCTCGTTTAGGCGGCGCTCTGAATCCCCTCTCCTTGCGCGCCGCGAAACAAAGAGGCAAGAAAAAGTCTCTTGCCTCTTCGGCAGCTGCAGACTTTTTCTCGGGCACCCTCCCGGCTAGTTGTGGTGCGCTAGCCCCTTCAGGCTGTGTTCACGCAGCCAACCCCAGTCCTCTCCCTGGGATCCGACCGAAGCCCGTGCCTCAGCTCCCAGCCCCCGCCCGCCCCGGCGGCTGAGCAGACAAGCCTCTCGGGCTGGTGAGTGCCGGTCGGCACCGCTCCTCTGTGCGGGAATCTCTCTGCTTTGCCCTCCGCACCAATGTGGCTGCGCTCTCCTCCGTGGCTCTGAAGCTTCCGCCCTCTGCTACCCGCAGTCTCTGCCCACGAAGGGGCTTCCTAGTGTGTGGAAACCTTTCCTCCTTCACAGCTCCCTCCCACTGGTGCAGGTCCCGTCCCTATTCTTTTGTCTCTGTTATTTCTTTTTTCTTTTGCCCTACCCAAGTACGTGGGGATTTTCTTGCCTTTTGGGAGGTCTGACGTCTTCTGCCAGCGTTCAGTGGGTGTTCTGTAGGAGCAGTTCTACGTGTAGATGTATTTCTCATGTATCTGTGGGGAGGAAGGTGATCTCCGCGTCCTACTCTTCCGCCATCTTGCCCCTCCCCCCATGTATAGTTTTATAAAAACATTTTATATTTTTGAGAATTTTAGCAGTTTCATCTACATGTACCCGAGATTATTTTGAGGAATTAAAATATACTCCCTATATATTGAAAAACTCTGCTGGTCTGTTTATACATTTAAAAAATGATACTGTTTATACAAACAGTATCAATTTTTATACTGTTGATTTAAATCCATTAGGTTATGAATTACTATTTCAACCACAACACAATTTCTAGGAGAGATTGGCAGTATACAAAAGAGCTGTCAGAATCCATGTTTCCAGTAAAGCCCTAGAAACTACCACTGCTAGTCAATTTAAACAGGTTGTGATATGAGGAAAAAGTTTCTTTGATTTTTATAGGCTCAGTGTTTGTTGACCTGATTGCTACAGTTTTAAAGTGCATGTATTGAAATATATTCATTTTAGAAATATGCATACACATTTGTTAACAAAAAAAGCAAACATCAAGTATTATATTTTAATCCTTTTCCTAGTTTTGTATAACTTGGTATGTATCAGGCTAGAATATTGTTTCTATACAGTTTGAGGAACACTTAAAATCTTCACTATTTGAAGAATAAAAATAGCCTACAAATATTCCTTAATATAATGTTTATAATTTCAGCTAAATAAATCTTAATATAAAACCAAATAGTCCCTTTCAGATGAAGCAGAGTTTGATAAAACATTTTTTAAAGGACAAAGATGTGTGTGTGTGAGAGAGAGAGATACACACAAACCTGGTAGAAAACTTTCTATTTCCTCTTGGGTTCACATACATATTTCTTACTCTTTATCTACTTTGGAACGTACAATGAGTGGTCTCTGTAAGGTCTGTAATCCAGATGGATGCATATTAGTCATATGAGTGAAACACTCTTTATAAATTCTTCATGAATATCAGCTGTAGGTGTTATGTAAACAATTTGTGGAATAGAATTCTGTTCTTCATTAAAGTATGGTTAATAAGCCAGACGGTTCCTTGATAGGCAGCATGATCATTTGCATCTGAATCTCTCAAAGTCCCAGGATTTAGTCCTGAGTGACTTCACACTTTACACAGGTACGTATTTACGACAGAGACCTTGGTTCAGTAAAACAGACTTGTTCTTCTTCCTTGTAAAATGCTTAGTGTCATAAATTCTTTGTCGTTCACAAAATTCTATTTGCTATTGATATTTTAATTTAAATTAGTTTATCAAACGAAGGATAATATTTAAAATTTATCCAATCATTTCATGAAAAGTTTATCCATTTACACATTTCTAACTTCTGGGGCTCACACCCTTCTGACATTGTTTTTAACTAATAACTTCTGAATCACCGCAGGTAATAAATATAAGTAAGATGTGACTGTTGCCCTCAAATTGGTTACAGTCAAGACACACAAACGAAATAGTGTTTGATGGAATGGTGGCAGTAAAATTCAGCTACAAAGAACTTTTGGGGAAAGGTTTTGGGACACCGTTTTTTCAATTAGACGAAGGCAACAAGATATTTAACTTTTAACCACTTGGATATTAAAAATTCTAAAACATTACCATTTCTTGCTGTAAATAGAATATACTGAGCACATTTCAATATTTTTGAAGAGTCAAGGTCTTCATTATGAGCATTTGCTCTTTGGTTAATGCACTCATGTCCTATTGAAATGTTTTTTTCTGTTTGCTCATACTTGAAATAACTCCAAACTATTGTGATCTTTGTGTTCTTAAATGCATGCATTTGTGTGTGTTTGAGGGAGAACTTGTCATTGATGTCTGCTTCGCAATGGTGCCATATTGTCTTACTTGCCTCACTGTTATCTCCCACCCTTGCATTTTGCTTTTGCTTTGGACCTAGAAACCTAAACTCCCCTCCCCTCCCCTCCCCTTCCTCTCCCTCTCTCTCTTCCTCCCTTCCTTCCTTACTTCCTCTCTCTTTCTTCCCTCTCTCCCTCTTTCTTCCTCCTTCTTCTTCTCCTCCCCTCCCTCCTCCTCCTTGTCACCCTCCCCCTTCTCCACTGCCACTACCTTCTTTTCTTCCTCCTCCTCCCCCTCCTCCTCCTTCTTCTTCCTCTCTCTCTCTTTCCTCTCTCTCTTTTTTTCTTCCTTTCTCTCTTTCATCTACTCACTTATTCAACAACTATTTATTGATTGTCTTTTATGTGCTAGGTAGTATGTTTATTAGATTATGAATAAAGCAGAAAAAATGAGCTTCAGACAAGATCCTAGAGAAATTTCTTATGAAAAAAATGCAGTGATTTTAGTGTATGGGATTTGTGATTTCTCTTTGGACTACTAAGGTGTCTTTTTTCCCTACCTAGTTTTGAAGTGTGTTTCATTTGGGTGAGGTGTAACAGTTATGTGAGGAACTATTAGAAGTTAAGTGTCAAGGAGTTCATTAAAAGGAGAGCAATCAGTGAAGATTATAGTAATTGGAGAAAATCTCATGAAAGAAGTGAGAGTTGACTAACTCAACATGAGCTAATAAAATTGCAGTGATATAAAAATATTCACGATGAAAAATTGCCACATTGGGAGTTTTCTCATTTGGAGCACTAGTCAGATTTCAGACAAGATGATAAATACTTGTGATCAAATAAATGATTGCATGGATTATTTGTCCTAATTAAATGAAATTTAATGACCGTATGTGATGCTATAAATGATGAAATCACTTCATAACATAAGCTGCCTACTGTGCAGTGATTCATCATGGAGGCCTCATAATACCAGTTATATGGGAATGGACTTCTCAGACTGTAGTAGTCTAGGTTAGGGTGTGCATATAACTGTTGGTTCTGCAGAATGCTTGTAAGGACTAGGACAAAGTTTTTTCAAACATTTTTATATCATGACCTACATTCACACATGTGCATGCAAACACACATATGCCTCATAAACATGTAATAAACAGACATTTCACAAACTTCCTATATGCAATGTGCTCTGATATTTTCTGCTCCATTAAATTTTGCTTTTATTTATTTATTTATTTATTAAAGATTTTTTTGATGTGGACCATTTTTAAAGTCTTTATTGAATTTGTTACAATATTGCTTCCGTTTCATGTTTTGGTTTTTTGGCCACAAGCACGTGGGATCTTAGCTCCCTGACCAGGGATCAAACCCGCATCCCCTGCATTGGAAGGCGAAGTCTTAACCACTGGATCACCAGGGAAGTCCTCAATTTTGCTTTTAAATAGATGGATATGATCCACAAATTTGATTTAATGGTACACTAATATGTTGTGATCTTCAGCTTGAAAAAGGATGATCTAAGAGTTAGGCTATGAGGCAAGAGAGGAAGGCATAATAGGCACTAAATGTAATCAGTTGCAGTGAATATTTCATTGTTGGTTGCCCAATAGTTATTCCCACTTCTAATTGTGCCCTGATTTTCTTTTGGAGATCGCCCCTCTTCCACTGTAGGTGTTCGTGGTGGGCACGTTTTCTAGATAGTAGCCTCTCCTGCTGGTAGCCAAGGGGCAATCATATGACCGAATCTTGGCCCATAGGACTCTGTCTCTCTAGAGACTTTAAGTCTTGAGAGAGTTATGAGGAAATGGTCAGAAATTACTGATCTCAGGAGCAGTGTCAGTTGACATCATTCTTGGCCAGGCTGTGCCAGTGTCCTCTGTTTTCCTGCTTCTTGCAGCTCCCTGGGTTCTGGCCAACCATGTCTGAACCTCCATTCTTGTCCCCTAGTGAGTGTCCTATTGATCATTGATTGGCCTTACCCACTAACTGCTTGTAATAACATCTCTTTTGCTTTAGTTTAATAACATCTATTTTGCTTAATTTAGCTAAAGTTCAGTTACTGGAAAAAATGAACTTTAATTGATTCGTCAGTTAAAAAGGAAAAGCTGTTGGTTAGGTTGGTGTCATCTAACCACTAGAGTAATACATATGTTATGCAGAGGGAAGAGAGAGTAAAGGAGAGTTTGGAAATGAAACATTTGATACTACTGTGCTATTTGACAGATGGCACCAATATACAGCACCATTTCACAATGCATTATATTTTAACAGTAATCTAAATATAAATGCCAAATGACTAGGTGGCCAGTTGAAATTGGCTAGGTTATTCAATGGAGAAAGGACCAAGAGGTATTTGTTTCACTTATATAAACATTCCTTTCCTGAATAAATGGCTGTTTCAATTAATTCAGCTGTTTTTATTTTGTCTTGTTGAGTACAGTTGGACCAGTTTTTCATATGTAGATAAATTTTGTACTCAGGGAGAATTCTGTACTTAGAAACTGGCAGTTTGATTATAACTAAGAATAAAATGAGTTGATGCTTTTAGGTAAATGTTATTCAATAAACTAGAGCACTTACTCCTACTATTAACTATGATTGCTGTAATTATTGTCAATATATGTTAATCTCTGGTTCCATGCGGTGGGTAATATTTTCAATGAAATAGTTTAGAAACCTGCTACATGTTCTTTATAAATAATTTAGAAAAGTAATAAGGAAATTATAAATAGGAAAGTAAAAAATCACTTGAAATATCTACCACCTAGAAATATTCATCATCAAAATTCAATGAATACTTTTCAGATATCTTCCTATGCAAATACTGGAAAGCTAGCTGAAGATGACCTTATATGAATAATACACCACATATGTTATTTTCTTAATAAAAATATTTTTACCAGAATAGTAAAAGCAATCTTGAGGGAAAAAAAAAAACAGAGCTGGAGGAATCAGGCTCCCAGACTTCAGACTATACTACGAGGCTACAGTAATCAGAACAGTATGGCACTGGCACAGAAACAGAAATATAGCTCAGTGGATCAGGAGAGAAAACCCAGAGATAAACCCACACACCTATGGTCAGCTAATCTATAACAAAGGAGGCAAGAATATACAATGGAGAAAAGACAGCCTTTTCAATAAGTGGTGCTGGGAAGACTGGACAGCTACATATAAAAGAATGAAATTAGAACACTTCCTAACACCATACACAAAAATAAACTCAAAATGGATTAAAGGCTTAAATGTAAGACCGTACACTATAAAACTCTTAGAGGAAAACATAGGCAGAACACGCTGACATAAATCACAGCAAGATCTTTTTTGACCCACCTCCTAGAGAAATGGAAATAAAAACAAAAATAAACAAATGGGACTTAATGAAACTTAAAAGCTTCTGCACAGCAAAGGAAACCATAAACAAGATGAAAAGACAACCCTCAGAATGGGAGAAAATATTTGCAAATGAAGCAACTGACAAAGGATTAATCTCCAAAATTTACAAGTAGCTCATGCAGCTCAACATCAAAAAAAACAAACAACCCAATCCAAAAATGGGCAGAAGACCTAAATAGACATTTCGCCAAAGAAGACATACAGATGGCCAACGAACACATGAAAATATGCTCAACATCACTAATCATTAGAGAAATGCAAATCAAAACTACAATGAGGTATCACCTCACACTGGTCAGAATGGCAATCATCACAAAATCTACAAGCAATAAATGCTGGAGAGGGTATGGAGGAAAGGGAACCCTCTTGCACTGTTGGTGGGAATATAAATTGATACAGCCATTATGGAGAACAGTATGGAGGTTCCTTAAAAACTAAAAATAGAACTACCATGTGACCCAGCAATCCCACTACTGGGCATATTATAATAATTTGACATAATTATGCATTGCTTGAGATCTTTTTAAAAAGTAATAACTAATAGTATTTTTGAGTATGCAACTAACTTAATTTTCCATAATACACTTGAAAGCCCTAAAAACATTCATACCTTTTAGATAAAATCAAAGTAGCAAATTATTTGGTCACATTAAAAAAACAGACATGCACCCAAATAATTATTATAAGAATATTTACTGCTGTGTTACTCATAATAGTAAAAAAATAGGAAAAATTACATTACACATGCCCAAGTTGGATTATAGTAAAATAAATTACGTTATTAGTCATTCCATGTAGTACAATGCAGCCTTGTCAAACAGTGTCGATTAAGAATCACTAATGACCTGAAAAGTTGTTTATCATACATTGTGAAGTGAAAAAACACAGGTTACAAACAGGTATATGCATATATTTTTGTATACATACATACACTTATATACATGTATTTATACACACTAGTATATTCACACACATATTTATATATATTTACACATATGTACTAAAGGGTTTAAACTAAAGGGTATAAAGTATTTATTATAATTCTTATTTTCTTTTTGATTAAAAAGCTACTTTACAAGTGTTTTACAGTATGTTACTTGCAAAGTCAGAAAACAATGTTATTTTTTTCCTATATCCTGCTCTGTCCAGTATTAGGTTTATAAACACCATTGACGTTAATTTTATTTCAGATACGCTAGTTTATAGACCAGTTGTCCAGCAGGAAAATTTTTTTTTTTTAACATCTTTATTGGAGTATAATTGCTTTACAGTGGTGTGTTAGTTTCTGCTTTATAACAAAGTGAATCAGCTATACATATACATATATCCCCATATCTCCTCCCTCTTGTGTCTCCCTCCCACCCTCCCTATCCCACCCCTCTAGGTGGTCACAAAGCACCGAGCTGATCTCCCTGTGCTTTGAGGCTGCTTCCCACTAGCTATCTATTTTACATTTGGTAGTGTATATATGTCCATGCCACTCTCTCACTTCATCCCAGCTTACCCTTCCCATTCCCCTTGTCCTCAAGTCCATTCTCTACATCTGCATCTTTATTCCTGTCCTGCCCCTAGGTTCTTCAGAACCATTTTTTTTTTTTTTTTTAGATTCCATATATATGTGTTAGCATACGGTATTTGTTTTTCTCTTTCTGACTTCACTCTGTATGACAGACTGTAGGTCCATCCACCTCACTACAAATAACTCAATTTCATTTCTTTTTATGGCTGAATAATATTCCATTGTATATATGTGCCACATCTTGTTTATCCATTCATCTGTCAATGGACACATAGGTTGCTTCCATGTCCTGGCTATTGTAAATAGAGCAAGCAGGAAAATTTTAATCAAATCACATCTGGACTTGGATTCCTTATATTCTTCCTCAGGTAATGTAAGACAAATCAAAATCTATTCACTAGTTCTTAATTTTGTGAAGCATAGAAATCAATAGGACAGAGTATCTACTGTGTTTTTTTTTAAAAATACTATCTGGAAGAAAATAAAGGTCATATGCAATCCCTCTACCCTGGTATAAACACCATTACATGTATTACTATTATGAGTAAGACATATATATATTTGTTCATAGATGGGATTGTATCATATTGTATCATCCAGTTTTTATCAATAGACAATTTCCTCTCCCTCCACCCCACCTCCTACAACATCAGCACCCCATGCTCCATATTTGTCATGTTAACATTCCATTTCTTTTCTGTGCTTATGTAGTGATATCCCAGTAAACAATTTGTTCGTACAGCAATTGTACCATATAGAATTGACCATTGTTACTCTGTGGTGTGTATCTCACAAACAATTCCTCCTTCACTCTTCTTCTTTTTCATGTTTCTCTTAGTAATTGTTGAGCATTTTCCCCATATGAATTACAAGATTTATCTAAATATAAGAAAATTCTTGATAAGATGCTACCATTAATTGCATTGAATTTTTATATGAAAGTTCAATACCTTTTAATTTCCTCATTGTCTTGATACTATCGAGAATTTCTTCGGGATTATTTATCATTATAAAAAAATACTCTTAAAAAATTCCATGAGAACTGCTTAAGATAAGAGGAGAGTTCCTATTAAGGTTGATTCACAAACTCTTATCTCTCTAAACTGTAATGTGCTTACTTGTAATGTAAGTATTGGGGAAAGTAATTTCTAAGGTCTCTTTTAGTTGCAATGTTCTAAAACTTATATTAAAAATGGTTACTTACAATCTGGTGCATATATATATATATATATATATATATATATATATATATATATATATATATATAATTATGAAAGTCTGTTTTTTTCTGGGTCCTTAGGAAATCAGAACCATAGCTACTTCATGACCGATAGTAAAAATGACATAGTAATGTATTGGTGGAGTGACCACCTGTCCCTAGTTCAGTTCCTGGACTGAAGGGGCTTCCAGGTTGGGGGACTTTAAGTGCTAAAACCTGGATGGTTCCAGGTAAGCCAGGATGGTTAGTTATTGTAAGTGGTCTGGTGGTTTCTTTAAAAGTACTTTGAAAGTGTCCATATTCTTATGCATAAACTCATTGAAATTTCTGCTTTGGTCTTTAAAATTTACTTTGAAGATGATTTCTCTCCTTATAAATTTTACAAAGATTTTTGGCTCAAATAAGTAAATTTTGATGTTAAAGGTAAATTGTTTGATATTTGATTAATATTTTTAAAATGGTAGTCTAGATAGAATAGAATTATGGAAAAAAGGTTTCTCATATCAAATCTTATAAAAATAAAGATATGTGTAAATGATGACAATATTAGTGTTAAAAATCATGACTGTGTTAAGAAGAATGGTTGAAAATGAACATGAGGGGAAGCCAATAATTATTTTGATGATACTCCTATATATTCTGCAAAAGTTATGTTCTCATAGGGGTCTTGTATTATTCTTCTTGGGCCACTATAACAAAAATACCACAGACTGCATAGCTTAAACAATAGAAATTATTTTTTTAACAGTTCTAGAGGCCAGAAGTCTGAGGTCAGGGTGCCAGCATGGTTGGCTTCTGGTGAGGGTACTCTTCCTCACTTGTATATGACTGCCTTCTCATTATGTCTTGCCATTTTGGGGAGAGAGAGACAGCAGGCTCTCTTGTGTCTCCCTTTGTAAGTTCACTAATCCCATCATGAGGACACCACCCTCATGACTTTGTCTAAATCTAATTATCTCCCATAGGCTGATCTCCCAATACCATCACACTGAGGGTTAAGTCTTCAACATATAAATTTTGGGAGCACAGAGTTCATAGCAGCTTTCATGGAAACATACAAAACATGAGAAATAATGAATTCTTGTAGTTAGTTCAGCTTAGTTAATAAATTGCTTAAGAGTCTCAAGTCTGATTAATCACTAAAAATTTATTTACTTTACTGGAGTATATTTTAGTGTGTTATTATATAAGCATATTCGGGAATCACGGTTTTGACAGAATAAAACACACAAAGATGACTGTATATAAAAGAACGTACAACTCTCAGACAATAAAAGGCTTTCTAGTCATCAGAATTCGTTATATTGCATTTACATTTTTATTGGCTTATGAAAATCTTTAATGCACTTTAGTATAGTATATTAAATAGATGAATATTTGTCCCTGATAATGTCATTTATTTTATGTAAATTTTTATTCTGTCTTGCTCTCCTCAAACCTCCAGTACATTGTTGTGTTATTTGTGATATGGGGAAGTTGCTAGGCAGTGTTGTTACAGATTCTGGCACCAAGCCACTGAGTTGTGACAATGCCAACGTCTGTACTACATATCCATCCTTCTCAAAGATGAGTCTAAGGCAGATAATATGCTTTAAGCCTATAGGGAGTTGTATGCCTTTGGATGAAGATATAACTAAAACATTATTTGGTACATAATATTCGTATAAATATTGGCAAATAAAAATAACAGAGTCTCTTGCTGTTCTGAGATAATATAATCTGGATCCTTGCTTTTAGATTTGAGTTTTTTCCTTAGTATGTTAATATCATTATTTTGAACTTGCTTTGCATCAGTTTGGCAGCCTTCTTTGTATAGGTCTGTTTTAACAGCTTACTTTATGTAGATCTGTTGTGGAGGCCTTTAAAAATTGTTTGGATGGTAATGGATCTGTTTGCTTATTTGCTTGTTTGTGGTAACAAACTGATTGAATAAATATTAAAATTGTCAGGGCTTAGAATGTTTTTGTGACTTGAATTATTTCCCCATGGCTGTTTCTCAACTATTTCTGGTATACATAGACAGATATTTTCATGATGGAGATCTAAGTGGAGATGGAACTAATTGGGGGTGGAGAGAAGTAGTGATTGTGGAGAGAGAAAAACCACTTATACCATGTGGGTAATTCTGTGAAATATAAGACTACATTAGTATGCAGATTGCATCTGATGCCCTCATAAATAATGTGTTTATAGAAAAACAACCATTTGCTCTAAGTAAATGGTGGTGCATGCAAATCATCATTTTGTAGATGATTTGTGGGGCATGTAAGGGTGATATTGCTTCTCCTACTGAGCATATATCGCTTTAACCATGTATTCAGGAAAATGTATAAATCACAAATGCAAATTAAGCAAAATATAGCAACCAACACTTATTTTAATTATGTGGTATTGAAATGTTTGCTCTTTAATATTTTTCATGACTGATGGCTTATAGAGGTAACACAGAAAATAAAATTAAGCATTAAACATTATATAATTATGGGCCTTCAGTTATGCCTGCATTTGTAAGGTAATAAAGTATATTTGTATTACATTTTGATCTCGTTTTATTCCTTTTATGATTGTTTTTCTTCTGAAACTTGTCTTAAATTGAGTTTTGGCTGCATTCTGCAGTGTCAGGAAAATTGATAATGTTTATTTCTTAACACTGTGCAGTATATGATCTTACTAACTCTGTATTAATATTTCCAAAGAAGGGTAACAAAAGGGGCTTTTAGCATTCACCCTTTGTTCAATAAATCAAACATGAACATGGTCTGCACATGGCTTTTCAGCGAACTCTGCCATTTTATTTGTCTTTTATCTTGAAGGTTTATTGCTTTACATGGCTTAAAGTGATTGGGGGTCTGAACTGTTTAATTTGGGATGTTTAGGTTATTGATGTCTCAGCCAGGGTGTGTGAGAAAGTCAGATGCTAAAACTCCTTGAACATGTACAGTAGATGCAGTGTATGTGTTTGATTCATTCCTTGGCACATAAGCTTTTGCTCTTCCCTCTTATTTTTGAGATTCTTTGGCATTTCCTAATAATTACCTAAAATTTTGGCTCTTTTCTGTGGATTATTCTGTCTTTCTCATGCTTAAAACTTACCATAGATCATGTGCTAGCTCTGTTTCCAGCTTTTCCTATAGGAACTTCCAGGAAAGAATCAAAGCAGTAGTTAAGAATTTAACTACCTAGTAAAATTAAAATCTAGTAAAATTGAAATCTACTAAAAGTAAAAACTACTAATCATTCCAAGCTAATGATTATATAACAGAAAATTTTGTTTTTATTTAGAGTTTCTTTGTCATTAACTTTTTTTCCTTTTAGCACTACGAATTTTTTTTTTTTAATTAATTTATTTTATTTTTTTGGCTGTGTTGGGTCTTTGTTTCTGTGCGAGGACCCTCTCTAGTTGCGGCAAGTGGGGGCCACTCTTCATCGCGGTGCGCGGGCCTCTCACTATCGTGGCCTCTCTTGTTGCGGAGCACAGGCTCCAGACGCGCAGGCTCAGTAATTTGTGGCTCACGGGCCTAGTTACTCCATGGCATGTGGGATCTTCCCAGACCAGGGCTTGAACCCGTGTCCCCTGCATTGGCAGGCAGATTCTCAACCACTGCGCCACCAGGGAAGCCCAGCACTACGAATTTTAAAATTTCTGTTGTTTAAATGGGTGCACGGTTCTTTCAATAACTACTGATTAAGTGCCTATTTTTTGTTTTCCCCACTAGGTTAGGCCTGGGATAGGTTCTTAGGGAAGGGAGAACGGGAACAATACAAGTATGAGCATGGGACTGGACCCCAAAGAAAGAAAGAAAATTCATGTTTATTAAGTACTTATTTTGTGTCAGACACTGTGTAAGAAACTTTGATGTGTGCCTTGTACTTAAAATCTGGTTGAAGATACACGTGTGCCACATAATTGGTATCTGTGAATGTGTATATTTTAAAATGACTTTAAATTGTCATGTACTATACATGTATATACTACCCTACACTGTTATAATTATAAAATTTAAGCCTGAAATGATTTTTATGGGCATGAAACATGAGAGTTCAGAGGAAAGAGCAGTCAGTGTGGGGCTGGTCTGGACAGGTAAGGCTCTGAGAAGATGCCTTGAGTGAGCCTCTGAAGGAGGGCTAGTGCATTTGTTATCATTTGTTTAACACAGAACTCAAAAGGACTTTTACACATTTTTCATTTACAACTTAAAACAGCCCTTTGAAACAAGTAGTTGAACCACTTTTCCTTTAAAACACGGTGAATGGAATTTAGAAAGATGAAGTAAATTTGCCCCCAAATGACCTAGTGATGCAGCACCATCCTCTGCTCCCAACACAAGCACAATTTATCTCACTTTGCAGCCCCATCATGCTACTCCTCTGTTTAAAACACTCTGACAGCTTTCCATCACCTTTTAAATAAAATCTAAACTCCTCGTCATGACCTATGAGTACTTATAAGAGTTGACCTTTGTCTACCCTATGATATCACTTCATGTCACTTTCCCTTCCCAGTGACACCTTAGCCACTTAGAACCTCCTTTCTCTCCTTTAACTGATCCAGGATTTTGCATGAGCTGTTTGTACTGGACATTGTTGACTGCCTGTCTAGCTTCTATTCACTTTCAGCTTTTCCCTGACAGCATCTCATTTTTTGTTCAGGTGTCCCTTCTCCCTGGTTACATTGCAGACACATGGTTTCTGGGACTGACTCCTGCTCGAGGTATAATTCTGAATAGTTAAAGCCAATCATGGTGTTCCCAACCCTTTGTTAGGCATTGAACTAGGTACCCATGACTATGCCAGTCAATATAAAAAAATTTCCTCAGTATCAGAGATTGAGTGGAGAATGGGTAGGTGACCATATTCAGGTCAGTGTCACACAGGGAAAGCTTGGTAAAGGTTTCTGGGAAACATTTTCTTGCTCTTAAAATAGAACAACATCAAGATAAAATATCTTTGTCTGATATTCTGTGTGAAGCCTGGGACTTTTGACAGCTCTCTTGCCACCAGCTCAGGATTGAGGTTGACACATAGAAGGTCGAGTTGAGAAGATCTCAGAGGCACTGGATTGAGATAGCCCTGGACTATGCTAATATTTGAATTTCCACTTATAGCAGCCAAGATCTACCCTTCTTTTTTTTTTTCTTTTTATGATATGGTAAAAGTTTCTGTCCCCTGGAAATCTCTTTCCCCTAGTTGTTAAATGTCTACTTCCTGCTTGGCATTCAGATCTCAGTTCCGTTGTTTCTTCTACAGAGAGCCCTTCCCTGATACACAATTTAAAACACCCCTCTCTATCAGTCACTCTTTAATTTATTTTTTAAATTAAATTAATTAATTAATTTATGACTGCACTGGGTCTTCGTTGCTGCCCGTGGGCTTTCTCTAGTTGTGGCGTGCGGGGGCTACTCTTCGTTGCTGTGTGTGGGCTTCTCATTGCGGTGGCTTCTCTTGTTGTGGAGCACAGGCTCTAGGCACACAGGCTGCAGTAGTTGTGGCATACGGGCTCAGTAGTTGTAGCTCGTGGGCTCTAGAGCACAGGCTCAGTAGTTGTGGTGCACAGGCTTAGTTGCTCTGAGGCATGTGGGATCTTCCCGGACCAGGGATTGAACCCCCGCCCCCTGCATTGTCAGGCGGATTCTTAACCACTGCGCCACCAGGGAGGCCCTATCAGTCACTCTTGATCTCACTACTCTGTTTTAATTTCTTCACAGCACTTATTACTACTTTCTTATTTATTAGTGTGTTTGTTTAATGTCTGATTCTTTAGATGTAAGCTCCATGAGAACAGGAAGCTTGTCATCTCAATTACTGCTATATCTTCAGCAATTTTAACAGTGCCTTTGTCAATAATAGAAGCTCAATATTTGTTGGATGGATGGTTAGGTGGAAGAATCAGATCCCCAAGTTTGGCTTCAAATGCTATGCCCTATTCACTGCACTTTGTTGCCTGGCAAGGAGGAGAATGGTAACACCAGTAGAAGGAACAGCAAAAGCAAAGGACAAATCGAGTACATTCCAGAGAGACTCAAACAATCTCTTTCTTTTATTGATTGAGAATAAATTGATGCAAATTCTAAACCAATATCCAAGTATGTCAGTTAAAGAGTTTTAAAAATCCAAACAAATGTATTTAAAATGTAGGACAGTAAAAATTAGGTATGGTTTATGCATATAAAAAATGCATGTCATTGCACAGAGTGGGCATTTAATACATAAATGTTTGTTCCATGATTGCGAGTGACATATCATCACAAGATTTTATCTGTAATGAGTAGCTTGTGACGTGATGAGTTTATGACCTCAGACTCTAAACACTCCAGCCAGAGGGAGGCTGCCAAGTCCCGAAGAGCCTTGTCAATGGGAAGAAACCAGCAAGTGGAAGCTTCACAAGAACTCCAATGATGGAGCAAAGGTGATGTCAAGGATCGTGCCCTACTCTGGGCTAGGTAGCCTCAACACTGCTTTACAATGGCAATGGAATGGGAGTGGCTAGATGTCAGGGAAGTAAAAAGATCATTCTGACACCTTTGCTCTCTACCTAAGAGCCTAAGTCAGAGTTTTTTAGCTCTGCTTTTCAGACACCCACCAAAGATGGTCTTAGGAGAGGCAGTTTATTATGGTGTTTAAAGGCATGTCTTGATACTAGAATCCTTGGGATTGACTTTCTGCTCTGTCAACTTACTAACTGTATAACTTTGCTTATTAACCTCTATGTGCCTTAGTATCTTCATCTAAAAATGTGGCTAGTAATAATAGCACTTCATAGAGTTGTTGTAAGAATTAAATGAATCAATATACACAAAAGAATGTTTTTCATACTATCTGTGGTGATAGATCTTGCTCTCTTTTATAAAAAATTTCCAATGTTTCTGATATTTTTGTAAAACAAAATACAATGAATTACTAGAAAAATGAAATAAACAAAGACACAAAATACTACTCTCAATTCTAAAAAACAGATTGAACAGAAAAAATTACGGTTATAATTTACTATAAAAGCTTCTAAATGCTCATTCTCAATTTCTGTACTTCATAGTGAACTACTAACCACCACCTGTTGAGTAGCTGGTGTGCAAAGAACTTAAAACAGTGCTTGGCATATATTAAGTATAGCACAATATTGCCCAATATTGCAGGGCTCACTTTATTTTAAGAAGGAGATCTAGGAAGATTTGTCTACTACCCAGAGCCATGTGTTTAAGGCACAAGTGGGTGACTGTGAGAAAGGGAAGGGGTGATCAGAACCCTCTTCTCTCTTGCAGCAGAAATGTTTAGCTTTGGTGATTTCCTTTCGTAACTCAATGGGTTGGCAGACTTTTTCAAATAGGTATATTAACCAGTAAATATACATACTTTTGGGATAAAGAGACACTTCTCATGGATATTTTGCAGGCATTACATGTCTCCTCTCCTTAGTGCAATATGTATAATTTATACCCAGGGAAAGGTATACCCACATCTCAGTGAGACTTATATAAAGCAAAAGACAACTGGCTTTGACCCCTTTCTAACTGCGTTAACTTGACTACACTACCTCTCTATACCTCAGTTAGCTCATCTATAATATGGGTATAATAATGCTTACCCCATAGGGTTATGGTCAAGATTAAACAAGCTGATATATCTTAGCTAATATCTAATATCTATCAGAACAATACCTGCCATAGAGTAGGAGGATACCCAATTAATGAATAATGGAAATCCAAACAAAGACCATTTCTGATTAATTGAATACTCTTTATATATTTAAAAAACAGTATATCCAAGTCTCAAAACAATCTCACATTGCTAAATGTCATTCGAAACACTGAAATTCTTATACACAACCAGTGAGACAGCATCATATTTTTGATGGGGCAATTACCCTGAGTGATCTGGTGGTGCAAAGTCAGGTGATTCAGAAAGTGGCATAAATCAGACATACACAGAGAGCTATCAGTGAGCACTTAGACAGATGCTACAGGCATCCAGTTCATCAGGGAGCTATGTAACAGCTATTTGAAAGTGAATAAAAGCATGAGAAGATTTTATACTTGAGATGCATCTTTTTAAAGGGAAGATTTTATACTTGAGGGGCACCTTTTTAAAAACTATCTGATTGAAAGCCAGTTCTCTACTTTTATTGAACCACTCATCATATATGTACTGAATGCATACTATGAGTGTGAAACTAATTTAAAGATTATACGGCTTAACTTCAAAGAACATACAATGTGATAGGAAAAAATTCCACATTAAATTAAATTAAAATACTGCACTAGATTTCAGTAACAATTCAAAGACATCTGGATATAGCAACCATTTGTAAAACATTCCAGATAATTCCATAGTTCTGAAGCATCAGTCTAATCCCTTTCTCACTTTTGTAAGGTAACTTTTCAGCTTAATTGCCTTCTCCATAGAGGAGGGAAAAAGATATGGGCCTGCCTTACTGAGAGCCGAACAACCCAGAGAAAGACTCCATTATAGGAAACCTCATTGCTCTGTAAAAAATACCTGCCAAACCAGAAAGGTGATTCCAGGAGGAGTAAGCCAGAAAAAAAAAAAAAAGGGCTGTTCAGATGTTCAGCTTTATGGCATCTTTGGACAAATTTATTTTTATTTTTTTTTCGTCAGAAGTGACCAAACAAATTAAGATGGTGAGACCTCTGTCTAAAACCAAATTCTAGACCCTTATCTACCCTCTTCCCAACCACTCACAGAATGGATCGTGTGCCCCTTATGTTGAGGTGATCACTGACTTACTCTTCTGCCTCCTTGAAAGAAAGAGGAGAAAATTATGTTTTGCCACTGATTTGGCCATATGAAACTCATCTCATCACCCTTTTCTGGGTCTGAAGCTGCTGTCTCTAAAACTGCCATCTCATAGTGCTTTGTATCAGTTAGTGCTAGAGAAATTTTGAATAGCTTATGCACAGAACTGTCTTTAAATTTTATATTATTTTGAGACTTTGCTTCTTTGGGGTTGTGGTGCACGGGTCACCCCATCTGGCTGTGAGAGCTCTGTACATTCTGTGGGCTGGCAGTGTGCTGATCTTTTGAAGTTTCTTTCCCTACCCACCCAATCCCCCCTTTTTGGTGAGGTTTCATTGAGGTCTGTTAGGTATGCATCCGGCAGCTTAACTGGCTTTAAATGTACTCTCCTTTGGTGTGGTCTCTTTGGGGAACGATTGGGAGAAAGAAAAGCCAATAGTGTAACTGTTTTGATACCGAAAATTGATGTCTTTTTGAAATAAAGAACAAGTCCCTCCAAAAAAACAAACAAAAACAAAAAACAAAGACATCTGTAGTTGATATAAAATGGTAAATGATTAACTGCCATTATAAAATGGTAAATGATTAATTGCCATTAAAAGGTATAACTGTTTAGGAAATATAAAGATCACTTTAGGCTATGGTGATTGGGATGGATGTTGTATTCTAGATGTTGTATTCTGTATTTTGTTTTATTCAGTAAGAATAAAATCCTACCAAGACTTAACACACACATGCATACATACCTGTTCCTCTCCCCACATACCCCAGACTAAAAGGGAACCACATGTAAATGCATTACATTTTTTTAAATTGGACTATAATTGCTTTACAATGTTGTGTTAGTTTCTGCTGTACAATGAAGTGAATCAACTATATGTATACATATATCCCCTCCCTCTTGGACCTCCCTCCCACCCCCCCCCCCCATCCCACCCATCTAGGTCATCACAGAGCACCAAACTGATCTCCCTGTGCTATATAGCAGGTTCCCACTAGCTATCTATTTTACACTTGGTAGTGTATATATGTCAATCCCAATTTCCCAATTCATCCCACCCTCCTCTTCACCCCATGTCCACATGTCCATTCTCTACATCTGCGTCTCTATTCCTGCCCTGCAAATAGGTTCATCTGTACCATTTTTCTAGATTCCATATATATGCGTTAATATACAATATTTGTTTTTCTCTTTCTGACTTACTTCACTCTGTATGACAGACTCTAGGTCCATCTACATCTCTACAAATGACCCAATTTCATTCCTTTTGATGGCTGAGTAATAGTCCATTGTATATATGTACCACATCTTCTTTATCTGTTCATCTCTTGATGGACACTTAGGTTGCTTCTATGTCCTGGCTATTGTAAATAGTGCTACAATGAACACTGGGGTACATGTGTCTTTTTTTTTTTTTCTTAGTCCTTTCTTTTTTTTTTTTTTACACCTTTATTGGAGTATAATTGCTTTATAATGTTGTGTTAGTTTCAGTGTACAACAAAGTGAATCAGCTATATGTATACATGTATCCCCATATCCCCTCCCTTTTGAGCCTCCCTCCCACGCTCCCTATCCCACGCCTCTAGGTTGTCACAAAGGATAGAGCCGGTCTCCCTGTGCTATGCAGCAGCTTCCCACTAGCTAACCATTTTACCTTTGGTAGTGTATATATGTCAATGACATGTGTCTTTTTAAAATTTTTATTTATTTATTTTTGGTTGAGTTGGGTCTTCGTTGCTGCATGCGGGCTTTCTATAGTTATGGCAAGTGGGGGCTACTCTTCATTGCAGTGTGTGGGCTTCTCATTGCGGTGGCTTCTCTTGTTGTGGAGCACGGGCTCGAGGCGTGCGGGCTTCAGTAGTTGTGGCATGTGGGCTCAGTAGTTGTGGCTCGCAGGCTCTAGAGTGTAGGCTCAGTAGTTGTGGTGCATGGGCTTAGTTGCTCTGCAGCATGTGGGATCTTCCCGGACTAGGGCTCGAACCTGTGTCCCCTAAATTGGCAGGTGGATTCTTAACCACTGCACCACCAGGGAAGTCCCCAATATGTGTCTTTTTGAATTATGGTTTTCTCAGGGTATATGCCCAGTAGTGGGATTGCTAGGTCGTATAGTAGTTCTGTTTTTGTTTCTTAAAGGGACCTCTATACTGTTCTCCATAGTGGCTGTATCAATTTACATTTCCACTAACAGTGTAAGAGGGTTCCCTTTTCTCCACACCCTCTCCAGCATTTATTGCTTGTAGATTTTGTGATGATGGCCATTCTGACCGGTGTGAGGTGATACCTCATTGTAATTTTGATTTACATTTCTCTAATAATTAGTGATGTTGAGCATCTTTTCATGTGTTTGTTGGCCATCTGTATGTCTCCTTTGGCGAAATGTCTATTTAGGTCTTCCGCCCAATTTTCGATTGGGCTGTTTGTTTTTTTTGATATTGAGGTGCATGAGCCATTTATATATTTTGGAGATTAATCCTTTGTCAGTTGCTTCATTTGTAAATATTTTCTCCCAATCTGAGGGTTGTCTTTTCATCTTGTTTATGGTTTCCTTTGCTGTGCAGAAGCTTTTAAGTTTAATTAGGTCCCATTTGTTTATTTTTGTTTTTATTTCCATTACTCTAGGAGGTGGATCAAAAAAGATCTTGCTGTGATTTATGTCAAAGAGTGTTCTTCCTATGTTTTCCTCTAAGAGTTTTATAGTGTCCGGTCTTACGTTTAGGTCTCTAATCCATTTTGAGTTTATTTTTGTGTATGATGTTAGGAAGTGTTCTGATTTCATTCTTTTATATGTAGCTGTCCAGTCTTCCCAGCACCACTTATTGAAAAGGCTGTCTTTTCTCCATTGTATATTCTTGCCTCCTTTGTTATAGATTAGGTGACCATAGGTGTGTGGGTTTATCTCTGGGCTTTCTATCCTGTTCCATTGATCTATATTTCTGTTTCTGTGCCAGTGCCATACTGTTTTGATTACTGTAGCCTGGTAGTATAGTCTGAAGTTGGGGAGCCTGATTCCTACAACTCCGTTTTCTATCTCAACATTGCTTTGTCTATTCGGGGTCTTCTGTATTTCCATAAAAATTGTAAAATTTTCGTTCTAATTCTGTGAAAAATGCCATTGGTAATTTGATAGGGATTGCATTGAATCTGTAAATTGCTTTGGGTAGTATAGTCATTTTCACAATATTGATTCTTCCAATCCAAGAACATGGTATATCTCTCCATCTGTTTGTATCATCTTTAATTTCTTTCATAAGTGTCTTATAGTTTTCTGCATGCAGGTCTTTTGCCTCCTTAGGTAAGTTTATTCCTAGGCATTTTATTGTTTTTGTTGCAATGGTAAATGGGAGTGTTTCCTTAATTTCTCTTTCTGATCTTTTGTTGTTAGTGTATAGGAATGCACGAGATTTCTGTGCATTAATTTCATATCCTGCAACTTTACCAAATTCATTGATTAGCTCTAGTAGATTTCTGGAGGTATCCTTAGGATTTTCTATGTATAGGATCATGTCATCTGCAGACAGTGACAGTTTTACTTCTTCTTTTCCAATTTGTATTCCTTTTGTTTCTTTTTCTTCTCTGATTGCCGGGGCTAGGATTTCCAAAACTATGTTGAATAATAGTGGCAAGAGTGGACATCCGTGTCTTGTTCCTGATCTTAGAGGAAATGGTTTCAGTTTTTCACCATTTAGAATGGTGTTTGCTTTGCAGGCCAGAATGGAGTGGAAGGATATATTTAAAGTGATGAAAGGGAAAAACCTACAACCAAGATTACTCTACCCAACAAGGATCTCATTCAGATTCGATGGAGAAATCAGAAGCTTTATGGACAAGCAAAAGCTAAGAAGATTCAGCTCCACCAAACCAGTTTTACAACAAATGCTAAAGGAACTTGTCTAGGCGGGAAACAGAAGAGAAGAAAAAGACCCACAAAAACAAACCCAAAACAATTAAGAAAATGGGAATAGGAACATACATATCGATAATTACCTTAAATGTAAATGGGTTAAATGCTCCAACCAAAAGACACAGACTAGCTGAGTGGATACAAAAACAAGACCTGTATATATACTGTCTACAAGAGACCCACTTCAGATCTAGGGACACATGCAGACTGAAAGTGAGGGCATGGAAAAAGATATTCCATACAAATGGAAATCAAAAGAAAGCTGGAGTAGCAATACTCATATCAGATAAAATAGACTGTAAAATAAAGAATGTTACAAGAGACAAGTAAGGACACTACATAATGATCAAGGGATCAATCCAAGTAGAAGATATAACAATTGTAAATATTTATGCACCCAACATAGGAGCACCTCAATACATAAGGCAAATGCTAACAGCCATAAAAGGGGAAATTGACAGTGATACAGTAATAGTGGGGGACTTTAACACCCCACTTACACCAATGGACAGATCATCCAGACGAAATAAATAAGGAAACACAAGCTTTAAATGACACAATGCACCAGATAGACTTAATTGATATTTATAGAACATTCCACCCAAAACTGGCAGAATACACTTTCTTCTCAAGTGCAGATGGAATGTTTTCCAGGGTAGATCACATCTTGGGTCACAAATCAAGCCTTGGTAAATTCAAGAAAATTGAAATCGTATCAAGCATCTTTTCCGACCACAATGCTGTGAGATTAGAAATCAATTACAGGAAAAAAAACTGAGAAAAACACAAACACATGGAAGCTAAACAATACGCTACTAAATAACCAAGAGATCACTGACAAAATCAAATAGGAAATCAAAAAATACATAGAAACAAATGACAACAAAAGCACAATGCGCCAAAACCTATGGGATGCAGCAAAAGCAGTTCTAAGAGGGAAGTTTATAGCTATACAGTCCTACCTCAAGAAACAAGAAAAATCTCAAATAAAAAAATCTAACCTTACATCTAAAGCAACTAGAGAAAGAAGAACAACAACAAAAAAAACCCCAAAGTTAGTATAAGGAAAGAAATCATAAAAATCAGAGCAGAAATAAGTGAAATAAAATGAAGAAAACAATAGCAAAGATCAATAAAACTAAAAGCTGGGTCTTTGAGAAGATAACAAAATTAATAAACCTTTAGCCGGACTCATCGAGAAAAAAAGGGAGAGGTTCAAATCAATAAAATTAGAAATGAAAAAGGAGAAATTACAACTGACACTGCAGAAATACAAAGGATCATAAGAGACTACTACAAGCAAATATATGCCAATAAAATGGACAACCTGGAAGAAATGGACAAATTCTTAGAAAGGTATGACCTTCCAAGATTGAACCAGGAAGAAATAAGTAATATAAACAGACCAATCACAAGTAATGAAATTGAAACTGTAATTAAAAATCTTCCGGGACTTCTCTGGTGGGGCAGTGGTTAAGAATCTGCCTGCCAATATAGGGGATACGGGTTCTATCCCTGGTCCGGGAAGATCCCACATGCCGCAGAGCAACTAAGCACGTGTGCCACAACTACTGAGTCTGCACTCTAGAGCCCGCGAGCCACTACTACTGAGTCCACGTGCCACAACTGCTGAAGCCCGGGCGCCTAGAGCTTGTGCTCCACAACAAGAGAAGCCACCGCAATGAGAAGATGGTGCACCACAACGAAGAGTCACCCCCACATCTAGAGAAAGCCCGCATGTAGCAACAAAGACTGAAAAAAAAAAAAAAAAACTTCCAGCAAACAAAAGCCCAGGACCAGATGGCTTCACAGGCGAATTCTATCAAACATTTAGAGAAGAGCTAACACCTTTCCTTCTCAAACTCTTCCAGGCAATTACAGAGAGAGGAACACTCCCAAACTCGTTCTATGAGGCCACCATCACTCTGATACCAAAACCAGGCAAGGATATGACACACACAAAAAAAATTACAGACCAATCTCACTGATGAACATAGATGCAAAAATCCTCAACAGAATACTAGGAAACAGAATCCAAAAACACATTAAAAGGATCATACACATGATCAAGTGGGATTTATCCCAGGGATGCAAGGAATCTTCGATATACACAAGTCAATCAATGTGATACACCATATTAAAAAATTAAAGAATAAAAACCATATGATCATCTCAATAGATGCAGAAAAATCTTTTGACAAAATTCGACACCCATTTATGATAAAAACTCTCCAGAAAGTGGCCATAGAGGGAACCTACCTAACATAATAAAGGCCATGTATGACAAACCCAGAGCAACCATCATTCTCAGTGGTGAAAAACTGAAAGCACTTTTATGAGATTCTTCTAGCAGGTGTTATATGACCTTTCTGAAGCATTACAGTAGAATTGTCCAGCAACCTTAACTTATTCTTTTTTAATGCCTTTTAATGCAGAATTTGAAGCAAATTCGCCTGAGCTACATGTACAATTTTGAAAGACAGTCTAATTTTTCTGGGAACATTGAACATAGTCTGATTGACCTCAAAATTGACATTCAACGATTTAGATGTGCAATTTAACTTTACATTGAAAGAGAGAGATCTTTGAAAATTTTAGTTAATGTTAAAAATTAGTACCTTTTCAGATTTGAAGCCCATCAGGATGTCGACATTTTCTAGCTGCCAACTCTCTTAAACCTAATGTCTGAGGAGTGTGGCATTAATTAAACCTTTGTTATTTATCCAGTCAATCTATGGACTTCTCAAGTTTGAGACTACCTAATTAGTCAGATGTCAGGTGGTTCTGTGACAAGCATTAAGACCATGTTATTCAATTTAACTTATGACTTGTTACCACCATGTGATTAGAATGATAGTCAGTTTATTTTAACATTTGCAGAGAAAAAGTGCTAAACCCTTTATATAAAATGTTGTTCTAAGAACTTAATTGAAAATTCTGTGCTGTTTTCAAGCCAGTATTTTGAAGTAGCGTATTCTGTCTTTGAGAATGATTTCTCAGCAGGACCTGATTTCCGTTGTAGCTACATAAGGGGTAGTTGGCCAAGGCTTCTGGCAGTAACAGATGAAATTAAACACGTTTTTCATAAGGTGTATTTATCCAGAGGACCAAACAAACTGTGAGCAAGTATAGTCTTTAGTTACCCACTTAAACTTGAGCTCACTGGCGTGCTCAAAACATGACTTTGTGTCATTTTAAGAATGTGCTAATTAAAGAGGTCAGAAGAGTCAATATAGTCTTTTTATTTTATTTTTTTTTTAATTTTTGAATTTAATTTTATTTATTTTTTTATACAGCAGGTTCTTATTAGTCATCAATTTTATACACATCAGTGTATACATGTCAATCCCAATCGCCCAATTCATCACACCACCATCCCCACCTACCCGTGGCTTTCCCCCCTTGGTGTCCATACGTTTGTTCTCTACATCTGTGTCTCAACTTCTGCCCTGCAAACCGGTTCATCTGTACCATTTTTCTAGGTTCCACATACATGCGTTAATATATGATACTTGTTTTTCTCTTTCAGACTTACTTCACTCTGTATGACAGTCTCTAGATCCATCCACGTCTCAACAAATGACCCAAGTTCGTGCCTTTTTATGGCTGAGTAATATTCCATTGTATATATGCACCACAACTTCTTTATCCATTCGTCTGTTGATGGGCATTTAGGTTGCTTCCATGACCTGGTTATTGTAAATAGTGCTTCAGTGAACATTGGGGTGCATGTGTCTTTTTGAATTATGGTTTTCTCTGGGTATATGCCCAGTAGTGGGATTGCTGGATCATATGGTAATTCAATTTTTAGCTTTTTAAGGAACCTCCATACTGTTCGCCACAGTGGCTGTATCAATCTGCATTCCCAGCAGCAGTGCAAGAGGGTTCCCTTTTCTCCACACCCTCTCCAGCATTTGTTGTTTGTAGATTTTCTGATGATGCCCATTCTAACTGGTGTGAGGTGATACCTCATTATAGTTTTGATTTGCATTTCTCTAATAATTAGTGATGTTGAGCAGCTTTTCATGTGCTTCTTGGCCATCTGTATGTCTTCTTTGGAGAAATGTCTATTTAGGACTTCGGCCCATTTTTGGACTGGGTTGTTTGTTTCTTTAATATTGAGCTGCATGAGCTGTTTATATATTTTGGAGCTTAATCCTTTGTCCATTGATTCATATGCAAATATTTTCTCCCATTCTGAGGGTTGTCTTTTCATCTTGTTTATGGTTTCCTTTGCTGTGCAAAAGCTTTGACGTTTCATTAGGTCCCATTTGTTTATTTTTGTTTTTATTTCCATTTCTCTAGGAGGTGGATCAAAAATGATCTTGCTGTGATTTATGTCAAAGAGTGTTCTTCCTATGTTTTCCTCTAAGAGTTTTATAGGGTCCAGTCTTACATTTAGGTCTCTAATACATTTTGAGTTTATTTTTGTGTATGGTGTCAGGGAGCGTTCTAATTTCATTCTTTTACATGTAGCTGTCCAGTTTTCCCATCACCACTTATTGAAGAGACTGTCTTTTCTCCATTGTATATCCTTGCCTCCTTTGTCATAGATTAGCTGACCATAGGTGTGTGGGTTTATCTCTGGGCTTTCTATCTTGTTCCATTGATCTATGTTTCTGTTTTTGTGCCAATACCATATTGTCTTGATTACTGTAGCTTTGTAGTACAGTCTGAAGTCAGGGAGTCCGCTTCCTCCAGCTCCGTTTTTTTCCCTCAAGACTGCTTTGGCTATTCGGCGTCTTTTGTGTCTCCATACAAATTTTAAGATATTTTGTTCTAGTTCCATAAAAAATGCCATTGGTAATTTCATAGGGATTGCATTGAATCTGTAGATTGCTTGGGTAGTATAGTCATTTCCACAATATTGATTCTTCCAATCCAAGAACATGGTATATCGTTCTATCTGTTGGTATCATCTTTAATTTCTTTCATCAGTGTCTTATAGTTTTCTGCATACAGGTCTTTTGTCTCCCTAGGTACGTTTATTCCTAGGTATTTTATTCTTTTTGCTGCAATGGTAAATGGGAGTGTTTCCTTAATTTCTCTTTCAGATTTTTCATCATTAGTGTATAAGAATGCAAGAGATTTCTGTGCATTAATTTTGTATCCTGCAACTTTACCAAATTCATTGATTAGCTCTAGTAGTTTTCTGGTGGTATCTTTAGGATTCTCTATGTATAGTATCATGTCATCTGCAAACAGTGACAATTTTACTTCTTCTTTTCCAATTTGTATTCCTTTTGTTTCTTTTTCTTCTCTGATTGCCGTGGCTAGGACTTCCAAAACTATGTTGAATGATAGTGGTGAGAGTGGACATCCTTTTGTTCCTGATCTTAGAGGAAATGCTTGCAGTTTTTCACCATTGAGAATGATGTTTGCTGTGTGTTTGTCATATATGGCCTTTATTATGTTGAGATAGGTTCCCTCTATGCCATTTTCTGGAGAGTTTTTTTATCATAAATGGGTGTTGAATTTTGTCAAAAGCTTTTTCTGTATCTGTTGAGATGATCATATGGTCTTTATTCTTCAACTTGTTAATATGGTGTATCACATTGATTGATTTGTATATATTGAAGAATCCTTGCATCCCTGGGATAAATCCCACTTGATCATGGTGTATGATCTTTTTAATGTGTTGTTGGATTCTGTTTGCCAGTATTTTGTTGAGGATTTTTGCATCTATACTCATCAGTGATATTGGTCTGTAATTTTCTTCTTTTGTAGTATCTTTGAATGGTTTTGGTATCAGGGTGATGGTGGCTTCATAGAATGAGTTTGGGAGTGTTCCTTGCTCTGCAATTTTTTGGAAGAGTTTGAGAAGGGAGGGTGTTAGCTCTTCTCTAAATGTTTGATAGAATTCACCTGTGAAGCCATCTGGTCCTGGACTTCTGTTTGTTGGAAGATTTTTAATCACAGTTTCAATTTCATTACTTGTGATTGGTCTGTTCATATTTTCTATTTCTTCCTGGTTCAGTCTTGGAAGGTTTTACCTTTCTAAAAATTTGTTGATTTCTTCCAGGTTGTCCATTTTATTGGCCTAGAGTTGCTTGTAGTAGTCTCTTAGGATGCTTTGTATTTCTGTGGTGTCTGTTGTAACTTCTCCTTTTTCATTTCTAATTTTATTGACTTGAGTCCTCTCCCTCTTTTTCTTGATGAGTCTGGCTAATGGCTTATCAATTTTGTTTATCTTCTCAAAGAACCAGCTTTTAGTTTTATTGATCTTTGCTATTGTTTTCTTTGCTTCTATTTCATTTATTTCTGCTCTGATCTTCATGATTTCTTTCCTTCTGCTAACTTTGTGTTTTGTTTGTTCTTCTTTCTCTAGTTCCTTTAGGTGTAAGGCTAGATTGTTTATTTGAGATTTTTCTTGTTTCTTGAGGTAAGCTTGTATAGCTATAAACTTCCCTCTTAGAACTGCTTTTGCTGCATCCCATTGGTTTTGGATTGTCGTGTTTTCATTGTCATTTGTCTCTAGGTATTTTTTGATTTTTCTCTTAGATTTCTTCAGTGATCTCTTGGTTATTTAGTAATGTATTGTTTAGCCTCCATATGTTAGTGTTTTTTACGTTTTTTTCCTTGTAATTCATTTCTAATCTCATAGCGTTGTGGTCAGAAAAGATGCTTGATATGATTTCAATTTTCTTAAACTTACTGATGCTTGATTTGTGACCCAAGATGTGATCTATCCTGGAGAATGTTCCATGCACAATTGAGAAGAAAGTGTAATCTGCTGTTTTTGGATGGAGTGTCCTATAAATATTAATTAAATCTATCTGGTCATTGTGTCATTTAAAGCTTCTGTTTCCTTATTTATTTTCCTTTTGGATGATCTGTCCATTGGTGTATGTGAGGTGTTAAAGTCCCCCACTATGATTGTGCTACTGTCTATTTCCTCTTTTATAGCTGTTAGCAGTTGCCTTATGTATTGAGGTGCTCCTATGTTGGGTGCATATATATTTATAATTGTTATATCTTCTTCTTGGATTGATCCCTTGATCATTATGTAGTGTCCTTCCTTGTCTCTTGTAACATTCTTTATTTTAAAGTCTATTTTATCTGATATGAGTATTGCTACTCCAGCTTTCTTTTGATTTCTATTTGCAGGGAATATCTTTTTCCATCCCCTCACTTTCAGTCTGTAAGTGTCCCCAGGTCTGAAGTGGGTCTCTTGTAGACAGCATATATATGGGTCTTGTTTTTGTATCCATTCAGCAAGCCTGTGTCTTTAGGTTGGAGCATTTAATCCATTCACGTTTGAGGTAATTATCGATATGTATGTTCCTATGACCATTTTCTTAATTGTTTTGGGTTTGTTTTTGTAGTTCCTTTTCTTCTCTTGTGTTTCCTGCCTAGAGAAGTTCCTTTAGTATTTGTTGTAAAGCTAGTTTTGTGGTGCTGAATTCTCTTAGCTTTTGCTTGTCTATACAGCTTTTGATTTCTCCATCGAATCTGAATGAGATCCTTGCTGGGTAGAGTAATCTTGGTTGTAGGTTCTCCCGTTTCATTACTTTAAGTATATCATGCCACTCCCTTCTGGCTTGTAGAGTTTCTGCTGAGAAATCAGCTGTTAACCTTATGGGAGTTCCCTTGTATGGTATTTGTCATTTTTCCCTTGCTGCTTTCTATAATTTTTCTTTGTCTTTAATTTTTGCCAATTTGATTACTATGTGTCTCAGTGTGTTTCTCCTTGGGTTTATCCTGTATGGGACTCTCTGTGCTTCCTGGACTTGGGTGGCTATTTCCTTTCCCATATTAGGGAAGTTTTCAAGTATAATCTCTTGAAATATTTTCTCACGTCCTTTCTCTCTGTCTTCTCCTTCTGGGACCTCTATAATGTGAATGTTGTTGCGTTTAATGTTGTTCCAGAGGTCTCTTAGGCTGTCTTCATTTCTTTTCATTCTTTTTTGTTTATTCTGTTCTGCATCAGTGAATTCCACCATTCTGTCTTCCAGGTCACTTATCCATTCTTATGCCTCAGTTATTCTGCTATTGATTCCTTTTATTGTAGTTTTCATTTTAGTTATTGTATTATTCATCTCTGTTTGTTCTTTAATTCTTCTAGGTCTTTGTTAAACATTTCTTGCATCTTCTCGATCTTTGCCTCCATTGTTTTTCCGAGGTCCTGGATCATGTTCACTACCGTTATTCTGAATTCTTTTTCTGGATGTTTGCCTATCTCCACTTCATTTATTTGTTTTTCTGGGGTTTTATCTTGTTCCTTCATCTGGTACATAGCCCTCTGCCTATTCATCTTGCCTATCTTTCTGTGAATGTGGTTTTTGTTCCACAGGCTGCAAGATTGTAGTTCTTTTTGCTTCTGCTGTCTGCCCTCTGGTGGATGAGGCTATCTAAGAGGCTTGTGCAAGTTTCCTGATGGGAGGGACTGGTGGTGGGTACAGCTAACTGTTGCTCTGGTGGGCGGAGCTCAGTAAAACTTTAATCCCCTTGACTGCTGATGGGTGGAGCTGGGTTCCCTCCCTGTTGGTTGTTTGGCCTTAGACAACCCAACACTGGATCCTACCTGGGCTCTTTGGTGGGGCTAATGACCGACTCTGGGAGGGCTCACACCGAGGAGTACTTCCCAGAACTTCTGCTGCCAGTGTCCTTGTCCCCACTGTGAGCCACAGCCACCCTCTGCGTCCGCAGGATATCCTCCAAAAGTAGTAGGTAGGTCTGGTTCATTCTCCCCCTGGGTCACTGCTCCTTCCCTCGGGTCCCGATGCGCACACTATTCCGTGTGTGCCCTCCAAGAGTGGAGTCTCTGTTTCCTCCAGTCCTGTCGAAGTCCTGCAATCAAATCCCACTAGCCTTCAAAGTCTGATTCTCTAGGAATTCCTCTTCTGTTGCCGGACCCCTTGGTTGGGAAGCCTGACGTGGGGCTCAGAACCTTCACTCCAGTGGGTGGACTTCTGTGGTATAAGTGTTCGCCAGTCTGTGAGTCACCCACCCAGCAGTGATGGGGTTTGATTTTGCTGTGATTTTGCCCCTCCTACCATCTCATTGTGGCTTCTCCTTTGTCTTTGGATGTGGGGTATCTTTTTTGGTGAGTTCCAGTGTCTTCCTGTCAATGATTGTCCAGCAGTTAGTTGTGATTCTGTTGTTCTCACAAGAGGGAGTGAGAGCACATCTTTCTACTCCGCCATCTTGGTTCCTAGTCCAATATAGTCTTTTTAAGGAAATAATAACCAGAAACAACATAAACAATCCAAAATATTCATAGATTACTTAAGTTTACTTTGATAAAGTAGAAAATATGACTCAGTTGTAAACCAAAAGTATTCATTCCTCTACCAATTAGTTAGCAGTAAAGGAAATTTACGTAAGACCTGTACCTATGTTAGATATTTGCATACTACCTTGTTTAAATCAAACAGGGAAATACAAACATATAAATCTGGGAATCAGCTATTTTAGCTATGATTTAAATCTTTTAAATTTTCTCTTTAATAAATTAAGTATTGTGTTTTGGAGTGGAGCTATTCAATTCAGTCTAGTAATATCATTCAACACATATAAACTGAGACTCTTAAAAGCTGCTGAAAGACAGAAAAAACAAAAAACCTAAAACAAAACAAAACAACAACAAATAACCAAGCCATAGGTCCTGAATTCAAAGAACAAACAGTAGCACTTGCACACGTTTGATTATTTTAATTATAGGCATAGCTTCTCAAGTGGAGACAAGTCAGCTTATTTCTTAATTTCTTTAGCTATTAGTTTGTATACTGATTGGTGATATTCTATTTGTGCCTACAGTTGTGAAAATAAAATGGCTTGAAAGTATATAGTGGAAATAGCTTAGAACAGGGTTTATTAACAGTGGCATTATTGATGTTTGCAGATGAATAATTCTTTGTTGCAGGGGTACTCTGTCTTTTGCATTGTAGGATATTTAGCAGCATCCCTGGTGTCTCTCTGCTAGGTGCCAGTAGCATCCTCCCAGTTGTGGTAATAAAAAATGTCTCCAAACATTGCCAAATGTTTTCTGGGGAGAAAAATCACTCCTGGTTGAGACCCACTACCTTAAGAGTACTGTATATTGGGATGAATGAAACTTGTCTTTCTTCTCTCTTTTCTTTTTGTGCTTTACTCTCTTTTATGTGTGTGTATGTGTTTTATCTTCTGCATTAAATTATTAATCCTCCACCTAAGAAGGACTTAAGAAAAACGTAATATTTATATTTGTTTAAAATGAAAATAAAATTGTTACCAAAGCAGGAATGTTAATACACCTGAACTAGCTGTGAGGGCAAACTTTCAGGCTGTCCTATCAGAAAGTGGGAAATAAAACAATTATCCAAGAGAGACTAAAGTTTTTTCCTGATAGTAAATTCTAAAATGGATATTTCATCTGGGATTCTTTTTGCCTACTGGGGTGTGGAACGATACAAATTTCAAAAGTAAAAGTATGCAGCTTATTTATATTACATGACTCTTTTCTCTAGCAATCTTAGCTTAAATCTGGAAGTATTTATATATGGATGATATGCGATTGAATTCAGGTGTTCATGTGAGGCATTAACGATGGTCAGTTATTTCATTTATTTCAGCCAGGAGGTTGGTTAGCAGTAAATGACTGGCTAAAGATCATAATCTCTGAAGATTTAAAGTGTTGATTGTGGTAGTTATTGATGCTCAACACCTAGATCCAATAATTTGTTGTTGCAAAATGCTGATACTCCAATTTTGTCATTTCTTTTAAATTTAATATTTGGAATGCCTTAATAAAAAGCTGAACAGCTTCATCAACTAGTTGGTTATCAGTCAGTGTAGTTCATAAAGGAAAGGCAGGAGAAATGCTTGTTTCTTTCCCTTTATCAATTTTTAAGATATTGACTTTTAAGAGGATGAATTAGTTTCCTATTATCCTCTAAAATAGACAGTTAGTTTATTTAAAATGTCATTATGAATTTGAATATATTTTATTAGTTTCCATCTTATTCTTATTGAAGCTCAAATTTTATACAGTGGGAGCCTCTTCACTTTGGCTATTGAGTTATTTGAACATGTTTTTCATAGTTTCCTTGCTGTCTGGCTCAACAAGATGTTCCAGGCTTATCTTGCACATTTCCTGCCCCAGACCTGGAAAAATTGTAGTTCAAGGCCATATTTTGGGCACTAGAAATGCTCATTACTGTTGGATTGGTCATTGTTTTAGGGCTTTTCAGTGAACAGAGCTGTATCTAGTTTTCTATCTAAAGATAAAATAATTGAGAGTTACTCTCAATGCTTTCAATTCAAATTCAGGACCATAGGGTTTCTACTTAAACTCTTCTTTTGCGTCTGTATTTTCTTTCTTCCACACTGAGAATATTGATTCTTGAGGGCATGAAGGAAGATAGAATTAGAATATCCCTAAATTATTCATTTGTTTTATCCATATTTATACATAAAACAGTCTCAGTATAATAATAATAATGCCAGTACAACTACCATCAATTTTGTTTTTGCATTCTTTCTCCCAGTAATCCTCCCTTCTTTTAGAAATAGTTGTTCATATTTGCATTGTCAGAGCATATAGCCATCCTTAGTATAATCACTACCTCTTAATCCCCATTTAATGTTAATTCTATAGGTGACCATGAAAATTTATCTTGGAACCTCTCTAGTCATTTTAGTTTATTGAATTTCATTCTGTAATAGTCCTCAGAAAGGTTCATGGAAGCAATATACCCTGCGTCGTTGAACGTTGAAGCATTTTTTTTCTGTGCCCTTTGTAATTGAAATTCCATTTTTCTGGATATGAAATCTTTGGCATATATTCTTTTTCCTTGTTTATCTTAAATACGTTATTCCATTTTCTTAGGGCGTAAAACATTAATGTTGAAAAGTCTGATGATTATTTAATTTTATTTCCCTTGTAAGTCATTTTTTTTGGTCTAGATTACCTATGGACTTCTTCCTAAGTTCAACAATTTACTGGAATACCCTTTGGTGTTGATTGTTCTGGGTCAGTCAGGTACATGGTATACTTTTTTCAATACGTAATTTAAATTTTTTTATACTTTTATTTTAGGAGTGTTTTCTTGAATTATAATTTTTGGTGTTAGCTTCGTTTTGCTACTTTAGTTCTCCTCTTCAGAGATTCTTTTATTCCTGTTATTCATAAAATCATCATCGTCTATCTCTAATATTTGTCACTTTTTTCATATCCTTTTTTAAAATCTACTTTTTTATCTTTTAGCTTGCTTTGAAATAATTGCTTAGTTGGGATTTTTATTTGTTTTGTGGACATTTCTTTTTGGCATGTTTTTGTTGTCTCTAAGATGTTATTTTGCTCCTTATTTAATATTTTTTCTTTTAATAACTTTTTATGGGATTTGACTGTGATCATTTTCTATTGCTCATATTTATGCAAAATTGATTTGATTTCCATGAACTTTTAGAAGGAGGTATGGTTCAGGATAGTTTTTTTTTTAACTTCACTGAGCTCCCTCTCCTGTTGCTTTTATGTTATTTTTTAAAATATGATGGTTTCCTTTCTGACATTTCCTGGCCGTTCCCTTTCCTACTTTTCTCTTTCCTTTATCCTTGTTGTCTTTATCCAGTTCATTTCTGAATCTCCTTCCAATTGTTTCTCCTTAGTGTGGGGTCCTGTTTTGGAGGAGAGCTCTTGGCTGGTCAGTTGTGAGAGTTCAGAGGTACTCATACTGCTTGAGCCAGTTTAGACTGACCTTTGGCTCTTGTGTTCACCTGTTACTGGGTTGGACGTAATCACTCCCCTTGTCACCTGCTGTTCTTACATTAGCCACTGTGCTTTCCAGCAAATATCTGGTGACATTTTGGTGTCTTCCTGTTCTCAGGTCATTCTCAGGCTCTTTTGTTTCACTGTTTCCTCCTGCATAGTCAATGATTCCATGTAGATTTTTTGACTGTTAGTGGCTTCTCACTCTTAGCTTCTATTTTGGGGTTAGGGATACTTTGTTACCACGTGTAAATTTGTTTATGAGTTTTTGGTTTTGCTATCTTGTTAGCTGTCTATTTTTATGATATTTTCATGGATTATTCAGTGGTAAAAAACTATGCTGCTGCCACCACCAATAGCTTTGGGTTAAAATATTTTGACTTTCATGAGGCTTGAAATGACTTGATATTTTTCCAAGTGCATGTGGTAAAAACTTTCTTTTATATATTTTTCAATTTTCAAGGGCTTCTGGGTACTGATTTCTGTAGGGTAGTGTTCTTAGGGCTATTAGCTAAGAAAGATGCTAGTCTTATTCTAAGAACTATGAGGACCATACTCAATTTTGGTGCTTTCTTCCTTTCTATTTCCTGTGATAGCACATGCCATTCTTATGTTGTGCTTTAGTCAGAAATGGAAACACCTTCTTTATTTTTGATATGTTCAGATATAAGTGTACAGTGTCTATAATAATCTCTTGGATTTGTAAAGTATGTTAGGGTTTGCAAACTGCTTTTGCATCCGTGCTCCTGGGGGAACCGCATAATGTAGCTGTGAGGAAGTTGATGCCAGTGCTATGCATATTTCCATTCTTTTTTTTTAAATTAAAAAATTTTTCTTTTATTTTTGGCTGTGTTAGGTCTTCATTGTTGCACATGGGCTTTCTCTAGTTGCGGCGAGCAGGGGCTACTCTTTGTTGCGGTGCGTGGGCTTCTCATTGCAGTGGCTTCTCTTGTTGTGGAGCATGGGCTCTAGGTGCGCAGGATTCAGTAGTTGTGGCACGCGGGCTCAGTTGTTGTGGCTTGCGGGCTCTAGAGCACAGACTCAGTAGTTGTGGCACACGGGCTTAGTTGCTCCACAGCATGTGGGATCTTCCCAGACCAGGGCTCGAACCCATGTCCCCTGCATTGGCAGGCGGATTCTTAGCCACTGTGCCACCAGGGAAGTCCCTCCATTCTTTTGTAGGTGAAGAAAGTAACCCTCAGAGAGACCAAGTGACTTGACCAATGTCCCACATCTGGCAACTAGAAGAAATATAACTAGAACCAAGGGTTTCTTGATTCTCAAACCAACAATTTATCCACATGGAGTTTTTGAGCCTCTTCCATGATAACAGAAACATATTGATATTTGCAACATGGCATCTGAATGCATTTGCCATAAAAACCATCTGATCTAGGTACTCCATATGCTCAGTAAACACCAAAACCACGTAACAGCAAAGTGATTAAATTTGTCAATATAATTTCATATGTCATTACCTGATTTTTTTTCAACTAAAAAAAATTATTCCCTAGACCATTTGTTGAAACTTTTAGTATTCAGCTTAACCCTGGAAAGTGACTTATAGGAAAGTACTCTGAAAAAGACAATAGAAATGCAATCATCTGAACTCTTATTCCTTTACCTCAGTGGCTAAGGCAGAAGTGCTTGCATGCAGCTTGCGTTTGTTCAAGTGTACTTTAATTTATGCAGGGCTAAATGATCTCCCCTTGGATTATTGTTCTTGGTGTATTTGATTAGGAGAACTTCACCTGGATGAAGGATGTTGATTGCCAAGCTTGAAAATTTTATTTGACATATCTGAGATTTTACACTGAAGAGCTCCTTCAGTGATCAGACTTTTGCCTTTATGAGGTTATTTCTTTCCTTTACAGATTGGTTTTAGTGCCAGACCCTGCTAGTCCATGGATTCACTGTGTCAGAGCTGATCATGCTCCTAGAGAGCATTGACTCAAATTCCCCCTATCTGCACACCACATAGGAGAAGAAAGGGAGTTCTAGAGGGAATGGCTTTCTCACATACCTTACCATTCTCTCTGCTGCAGGATTTCTCCACTCTTCTTTCCTCACATATACTCAGCCTAACAGATAAAAGGCCCTCAGGGACCTGGCCCTGATTACCTGAATATTCTTCCAGTTTTATTTTTACCACTACCAACTCTCCAAAGTCTAGGCTCTTTTCAGGCAAAAATACTTTCAACTTCAAGGAAACGCCATATTCTTTTTTTTTTTTTTTTTTGCTATTTATTTATTTATTTTTATTGGGCTATATTTGCTTTACAATGTTGTGTTTGTTTCTGCAGTACAGCGAAGTGAATCAGCTATATGTATACATATATCCCCTCTTTTTTGGATTTCCTTCCCATTTAAGTCACCGCAGAGCATTAGGTAGAGTTCCCTGTGCTGTACAGCAGGTTCTTATTAGTTATCTATTTTACACATATTAGTGTATATATGTCAATCCCAACCTCCCAATTCATCCCACCCCCCCACTTCCCCCTTGGTGTCCATGCATTTGTTCTCTACGTCTGTGTCTCTATTTCTGCCTTGCAAACAGGTTCATCTGTACCATTTTTCTAGATTCCACATATATGTGTTAATATACGATATTTGTTTTTCTCTTTCTCACTAACTTCACTCTGCATGACAGTCTCTAGGTCCATCCATGTCTCTACAAATGACCCAATTTCGTTCCTTTTTATGCCATATTCTTTTATCTTAGGACCTTAGCATGTTTGTTTCCTCAGTCTCAAAAACTGTCCTTCATCACTTTTCATCAGACTCCTTTATGTGAACTCTAGTGATCAGCTCAGCTGTACTTTTCCATGGGGTTTTACTTGAGCATCCCAAACCCGGTTTAAGTGTTGCTCCCAGTCGTGGCCTTAGGACCCAATCACACCACATGGTAGCACCTATTAGTTGATATTGCAATAGTTTGTTTTTTTACTTGGCAGTGTCCCCCACTGGACTGAAATCTCCAAGAAGTCAGAAACCATGTCTGTTCATTAACGGTTAAGTAGCTGGTGTCTACCTATCATAGTGTGTAGTTAGAAGTGGGGGCTCTAATAAATAATTATTCAAAGAGTAATTGAATTTTTGTTCATATTTTTATTATCTTATACCTGTATGTATGTGTACACACACACACACACACACACACTACAAGTCTCTATCTTTAAGTATTTTCCATGACTCCTTACTTTTATACATATTATCTTTAATTCCTGAATCAAATAAAATTTCCTCTTTTTATCATCATTCAAGGTTGTATACTGGTGGATCTCTATGTACTTCACCGTCCTAATTGCTCAATAAACATTGTTGCTTGACAAGTCATTTAGAGGATTATTGTATCTATGGCTATTATTTACTGTTTCACAGGAAGAATTTTAATGTACAGATGCATAAGCGTTTGGTGATTCAGATATTGGCAGAATCAATATATAGGTTATTCTAAAATTGATATATTTGTCCCATATTTTCTCTTAAATACATTTGATTCTCAGGGGTTAGTTTCATTCAAGAAAACAGCAAAGACTTGAGGTGGATTTCTGTGGTAAAAACTGTTGTTTATAGAAAGGTCAAGCACCACAATAATATTATACTAACCCATAGTAACATGATATATTTGGGGGGGAGCATACTCTGAATTAGCAGTTTGTAAAATTAATGTGGAACTCAAGGTCCTGTGAATATCTGCCCTCTATTATTCTAGTCTTGGAATCTTGAAAGCATTTAGCTTAAGGGCTTGTGAAAGACAATAGATCAATAGGAGTGTTAAGAATTTTGTTCATACTCTTCTGTTCAGATAAATTTAGGTGTCAACAACCAAAAGGAAAAAAAAAATACTGTTTGGGAAACACTTAATTTTACTGCTTACATTCCTGTATTCTGCCCAGATGTGTGGAGGGATTAACAAAAGAAAGAGATTGATGGTTTCTGAGGAGAATTTGCTATTCATTTTCTTGATCCTCTGTAGATAAACTTGCTGTTGTACCTCATTTTAGTCACCAGAATTCTATTTTGTTTGCTGTTTACCTCTTTCTGAAAGTGAAGTTGAAACTGAAATACTTTCATAAGGCATCCTCCTTGATGTTAGCAGGACTGGATATAATTTACAGGCTGTTTCTGAGAACCAAACAGTGGCTCCCTTAAATTAATCGTATTTTGGAAAAATGGACCAGATTATTGATTACCTTGCTTTAATATATAAAGTACTCATAGAATATGCTTTATGTTTCTGTGTAGAGCTTTGTTTAACATTCTGTCTTATTTATACCAAAAATACTGGTTTTCTTGTAAATATTTTATTACTGAATATAACTAAATATGCATATGAGTAGAGTAGATTAAACATTTTTAGATGATTAATTTGTGGTCTGTTGCTGTTTTATGTTTATTAGCTTAACAAAATCATTAAAATGTGTGTATAAATTTTATTCATTTTATTTTTATTTTATATATTTGTAATGTTTATGGAAATGTTTATGGAAATATAAAACATTGTTTTATATTTCCTTGTGTCTTCCTAGTAGTAAATTAAGTTTTGTTAGATCAGTGATTATTCTGGCCTTTTCCTTCTAGTTTTGCCAATTGTTCATTGATAATTAGTTTTGTTATTTATGAAATATTGTATATTATTTAAATATGACCAATTTTTTTTTTCAGAATTAAGCAAAAGTATTATTTTAGTTGGACAGAAAAAGGTGCTATAAATTGGAAGTACACAAATTAGTTTAGGCAGAAATCATAGTAAATTCAAGTGGATTTAAAAAACTTAAACATGGAATGCTTTATCCACTCCATTTGTTATAACATTTGATGCATTCGACCCTGTTGGTCTTCTGTTAGACGGTAAGCTACTTGGGAGGAGGGACCCCACATCGTTCATTTTTGTATTACTGACACAGTGTATTTTCTTGTACACATTCAAAGTTCAAGAAATAGTTGACAAATGGATAAGACTTTAATTTGAATGAATTGTGAGTTACATATTTGTTGCACTGTATTCATGTGGAGAAAATTCATTGTGTTGTTTTTCTGATTTCTCTTGGGAACTTTGTACATTGTGCTATGCTGGATGTTTTCTTTAATCCCACCAGATTCCCCCTCTACCCTTCTCCACCTCGTTCACTGCCCTGGAAGGTTGAACTGAGTGGCTACATCAATAGTGCTCCTAGCCTTCTGGCTTCTGGTTGGGTTTGGCCCATGGGGAGCTGTGGCAGGAGATCAGAGTGAGGGTGGAGAGTGAGGTTGGGTATTTATTCCTTTGGCTTTTCCTTGGAGGTTGCCTAATGCTTGCTGCATCATGCAACTGTAAGTTATTGCTTCTCTCCAAGTGTGTTGTTCGATATGACCCTCTTACTTGGTCCTGGAAACCTCTCTCCTCTCTGGTCATTCCTTTGGACCTATAGGTGGGAACAGCTTGGCTGCTGGTATCCCTGCATTCCTCTTCTATCCTATTAGTGAATAGTCCTTTTGTAAATAAACTCTCCTTGAATTGCACTAATTTGTGCCATCTCTTTGTTGGTACAGCCTTAATTGACACTTGCATCTTACTGTGACTTGTGTTAACATTTTATTCTTTTGTGAAATGCTGTATTAGCAGGACTTGATTTCCATTAAGAGCAATCACAGTCTATAAATTTGGCACAACTGGTACTTTTTGAAGGCATAAATCAAGTTTATCAGTCTTTTGAAGAAAGTGATTTCCTTAACCTGTGTATTCCACTGCAAAATAATAGACCATTTGAAATTAATATGTTCATTAATTCAATAAACAACTGAGTGCATGGTATGCTAGGAGCAGTAGACACAAAGGTGAAGAAAACCAAGCACCTGACTTCAAAATACTCATAATTTACTGTGAGAGACTGATATATAAAGGGATAAAAGCTATATAAAGATGCACATTATCTTCTAGGTACATGTTTAAAATACTCGAGTAATATAAATGCTTCTTCTTAGGAGCCTGTAGGTTTCCCAGGGTTAAAATGTTCACATAATACTATATACTGGGCACTGTTCTAAGTACTCTACAAATACTGACTCTTTAATCCTTCTTTCACTCTTATAAACTTAGTGCTGTTAATTGCCCAGTTCAGATATAAGGAAATTGAAGCACAGGAAAATTAAGGAATGTGCCTAAACTAATATTGCTGCTAATTAATATAGCTGAGATTCAAATCCAGGCAATGCTGTTCTAGAGCACGTGCTCTTAAGCACCATGGTATGCCAAGGCTTTAGTATAGTCACACCCACTCCTTTCTACATATCCTTGTTCACTTCATCTCTGCAAGAAGAAATGAATAACTGATTGGTGTGTTTGACAGAAGGGTCAGAATTTGTGTGAGTCACCCTTTTCTCTTCCCTTTGGTTGTCTGCTTACCAGGAAGAAGAATACAATTTCATTTTCTCTTTGCTGTGAGGGAGGCTCAGTAGATCAGGTGCTTCTCCTAAGAGTGTGGGCTGGGATTATCCCCCTGTACCAATGGTATAACTAATTCAGGGGAAGCAAGCCTGCTGTTGCTGTTGACCTAAGCCATATGTCTAGAGCAGCATTATGAGGAATGATATATTTGTTCACCTGCCTGGCTATTGCATCTGTCTCTCAAATCGTTTCCCAATTCAGACAGGAGAGTAAGGCAGATTGTGTATTTACCTGCTCAAACACCAACAGCTGACAAGTGAAGAAGGGCATTCCAGGAAGAGGTATGAAATGGCACATTTGGGTGTTATGCCAGGTTGATCTGTCCATTCCTTAGTAGTTCATTACAGGTCGAGGAACAAACTGATAGAAATCTTGTATTTTTAACCTCACTGTTGTATTTTGTAATATGTATTTTATAAACATAACCTGTAGGGAGTCTCTGGTAGGAGCCACTTTTAGGATGGATAATATTAGAGAAGGAAGTTAAGAAAAATAAGTGGGAAGTAGTACCAAATACAGCAGAGATGTCAAATAATAAAGGGATTGAAAGAATTTGTTGATATTAGCAGTGGGGAGATATTTGCTGTATTCTTAAAGGTAGTTTTAGGGATGGAAGCCTAATTATTATAGTTTGAGCAATAAATGAGAGGTGAGAAAAAGAGCAGATGGTGTGTAGGCTTCTTTCAGGAAGCTTAGATGTGAAGGGAAGAAGAGAGACATTTAAGTAGCTACAGGGAAACACAAGTAACTAGGGATTTTTGTTTGTTTGTTTTTTAAGCATGAAAGATATTTTAAAAATAATTCTAACCTATAAAGAAAGCCAGCAGCAATGTTAAAAGGATTAGGAGAGCAAAAAGGAAGAACTGAACTTTAGATTAGCCAAGGAAGGTTGAGTCTTGAGCTGGGAGGGACCTTTCTCCCTGTGGTCTGGAGAGAGGAGATGTAGATGGCGTGAACGCACGCCTGCATTTGTTACTCAATAGTCATTACCTTGTCAAACTCTTTTCCAGCACCACCCACCAGTCGAAAACATTGTATACTTTTAAATGTTGGGATAGAATTTGAATCCCTGCTCAAAGAATATGAACTAAGCATTATTCCTCACAATTTAAATCCATGTTGTAAAGCTCTATTGCTCCTTCTCCAGGATTTTTAAAATGGCTCTGTGTTTTCTGGATGTTTTTTTTCCCTCTCATTATAATGCCTCTGTACAGTGGTTCTCAAAGTGAGCATGAAGAGTAAGGCAAGCAGGGGGAGAGGGATCACCAGCATGTGCCCTTTGAAACTTCTTCCCAGTGGCTTCCACAGTGGAGAGCTATTGTTTTAGGGCTTTCTAAAATTAAGAATTTCCTTTCTTCTCTCACATAGGTCTAATTTTGATGTATTCCCAATCCAAGGCAATGTTAAGTCCCACTTTGATATTATCCATGATGCTCTCAACTCTCTGTCGAGCTCCAGCTCCTTGGAAGGTCCTTGTGTGGTTCATTTGCTTTTATGGGTAGAGAGAGGGGCTTCCTACAGCCCACTGCTGTAGGAAGCCAACTGCTTTCCTGGCTACCATATTAGAAACACTTTTTTAGAACTTCTGGAAGAATTAGTGGGGCCATGGTGACATCATGTGACTCATTGAGTCTGGTTTCATGTGACATGAGATCACTGTTTTCTTGCCTCAGTTGGAGCATAGCTGGCTGGTTTATTTTTATTAACTCATAGAAACATAGAAAGCAAGTTGTTAGAATCTTCCAACAATGAGACTCTGATCAAGGAATTCTTTGGAGGTTTCATTTTCTCTTACCTCTATATGTTTTACCTTCTACAAAAGGGACATGTGGTTGTGCAGCTAAGGACAATAGAAAAACTGTTGCAGACTGTTAATTCTGTCTGCTTCCTAGAAGGGTTACCTGGTGATATGGAAAGGACCTGAGGGGCTTTCATATCACCCTGTTTTTAGATGTGTTTACAGACCTTTAGTGAACAGTTCATCTTGCTGCTCCACTTAGCAAGCCATCCCTTGGTCACGGCTTTTCAGCTCGCCTGTATGTATGTTACTCACATGTACATGTAATGAGAAGGTACTGTCCATGCAAGCTGGTATGAAATCAGGAGGAAGGGCTCTGGGTCTCACTGGTCTCATTTCCTGAACAGTTGCTACTTTGTCCTTTGTCTTTACTGTAGTGCCTTATTTAAGAAAGATTTATTTGACCAATATACTGTTAACTTACTTTTAGTGCTAGGTTTGTTTCTTCATCTGAAAATCAATGGGGATGAGTTCTCTATTTGCCAGCCTTTCTTGCCTCTGCCTGACTTCCTCTTCTCTCTATCCAAGCTGCCAGCATCCAAAAAGCAAACAGGTGGCAGATGGATAAAGTACTCCTGATTTATTTTTTACATATATCTTTATTTCAGCCATGTTGATATATGATGACTATTATTTGTAGGCTTCACATGCTTAAGAATTTCTTCACCTTGATTTCTTTTATGATATTCTAAAAAAGGGGTCTCTACAGGATTTTAATTTTTATCTCTACCTCTATTCAATGATTGAAAGTACATAATAGTGTCATATGTGAGCCATTAAGACTTTCTCTAAAAAGCCTGACACAGGGGGACCTTCAAGATGGTGGAGGAGTAAGACATGGAGATCACCTTCCTCCCCACAAATACATCAAAACTACATCTACATGTGGAACAACTCCTACAGAACACCTACTGAACGCTGGCAGAAGACCTCAGACTTCCCAAAAGGCAAGAAACTCCCCGCGTACCTGGGGAGGGCAAAAGAAAAAATTAAAAACAGAGACAAAAGAATAGGGATGGGACCTGCACCTCTGGGAGGGAGCTGTGAAGGAGGAAAAGTTTCCACACACTAGGAAGCTGCTTCACTTATGGAAATGGGGGGTGGGCAGGGGGGAAGCTTTGGAGCCATGGAGGAGAGCGCAGCAACAGGGGTACGGAGGGCAAAGCGGAGAGATTCCCGCACAGAGGATTGGTGCTGACCAGCACTCACCAGCCTGAGAGGCTTGTCTGCTCACCCACCAGGGCGGGTGGGGGCTGGGAGCTGAGGCTCAGGCTTTGGAGGTCAGATCCCAGTGGAGGACTGAGGTTGGCTGTGTGAACACAACCTTGGGGGGCCAGTGCACCACAGTTAGCTGGGACGGAGTCCGGGGAAAAGTCTGGAACTGCCTAAGAGGCAAGAGACCATTGTTTTGGGGTGCGCGAGGAGAGGGGATTCAGAGCACCGCCTAAACAAGCTCCAGAGATGGGAGCGAACCACGGCTATCAGCGCAGACGTCAGAGACGGGCATGAAACGCTAAGGCTGCTGCTGCAGCCACCAAGAAGCCTGTGTGCGAGCACAGGTCAGTATCCACACCTCCCCTCCTGGGAGCCTGCCACTGCCAGGGTCCCGTGATCCAGGGACAACTTCCCCGGGAGAACACACAGTGTACCTCAGGCTGGTGCAACGTCATGTTGGCCTCTGCCGCTGTAGGCTCGCCCTGCATTCCATACCCCTCTCTCCCCACGGCCTGAGTGATCCAGAGCCCCCTAATCAGCTGCTCCTTTAACCCCATCCTGTCTGGGCGGGGAACAGACGCCCCCAGGTGACCTACACGCAAAGGCGGAACCAAATCCAAAGCTGAACCCCAGGAGCTGTGCGAACAAAGAAGAGAAAGGGAAATTTCTCCCAGCAGCCTCAGGAGCAGTGGATTAAATCTCCACAATCAACTTGATGTACCCTGCATCTGTGGAATATCTGAATAGGCAACGAATCATCCCAAAATTGAGGCGGTGGATTTTGGGAGCAACTGTAGACTTGGGGTTTGCTATATGCGACTGACTAGTTTCTGATTTATATGTTTATCTTAGTGTAGTTTTTAGCACTTGTTAACATTGGTGGATTTGTTTTTTGGTTTGGTTGCTCTCTTCCTTCTTTCTTTTTTTTTTCTTTTTTCTTTTTAATAATATTTTTATTTTAAAAACTTTCTTTTCTTTTCTTTTTTTCTCACTTTTTTTCTGAGCTGTGTGGCTGACAGGGTCTTCGTACTCCGACCGGGTGTCAGGCCTGAGCCTCTGAGGTGGGAGAGCTGAGTTCAGGACACTGGTCCACCAGAGACCTCCCAGCCCCACATAATATCAAATGGCAAAAGCTCTCCCAGAGATCTGCATCTCAACGCAAAGACCCAGATAAACTCAATGACCAGCAAGCTACAGTGCTGGACATGCTATGCCACACAAGTAGCAATAAAGGAACACAACCCCACCCATTAGCAGAGAGGGTACCTAAAATCATAATAAGGGCACAGACACCCCAAAACACAGCACTGGACGTGGTCCTAACCACCAGAAAGACAAGATCCAGCCTCATTCACCAGAACACAGGCACCAGTCCCCTCCAGCAGGAAGCCTACACAACCCACTGAACCAACCTTAGCCACTGGGGGCAGACACCAAAAACAACGGGAACTATGAACCTGCAGCCTGCGAAAAGGAGACCCCAAACACAGTAAGTTAAGCAAAATGAGAAGACAGAAAAACACACAGTAGATGAAGGAGCAAGGTAAAAACCCACCAGACCAAACAAATGAAGAGGAAATAGGCAGTCTACCTGAAAAAGAATTCAGAGTAATGATAGTAAAGATGATCCAAAATCTTGGAAATAGAATTGAGAAAATACAAGAAACATTTAACAAGGACCTAGAAAAAATAAAGAGCAAACAAACAATGATGAACAACACAATAAATGAAATTAAAAATTCTCTAAGTGGCATGGACATATATACACTACAAATGTAAAATAGATAGCTAGTGGGAAGCAGCTGCATAACACAGGGAGATCAGCTCGGTGCTTTGTGACCACCTAGAGGGGTGGGATAGGGAGGGTGGGAGGGAGACGCAAGAGGGAGGAGATATGGGGATATAGGTATATGTACAGCTGATTCACTTTGTTATAAAGCAGAAAGTAACACATCATTGTAAAGCAATTATACTCCAACAAAGATGTTTAAAAAAAATTCTCTAGAAGGAATCAATAGCAGAATAACTGAGGCAGAAGAACAGATAAGTGACCTGGAAGACAAAATAGTGGAAATAACTACTGCAGAATAGAATAAAGAAAAAAGAATGAAAAGAATTGGGGACAGTCTCAGAGACCTCTGGGACAACATTAAACACACCAACATTCTAATTATAGGGGTCCCAGAAGAAGAAGAGAAAAAGAAAGGGTATGAGAAAATATTTGAAGAGATTAGAGTTGAAAACTTCCCTAATATGGGAAAGGAAATAGTCGATCAAGTCCAGGAAGCACAGAGAGTACCATACAGGATAAATCCAAGGAGAAACACGCCAAGACACATATTAATCAAACTATCAAAAATTAAATACAAAGAAAAAATATTAAAAGCAGCAAGGAAAAAGCAACAAATAACATACAAGGAATCCCCATAAGGTTAACAGCTGATCTTTCAGAAGAAACTCTACAAGCCAGAAGGGAGTGACAGGACATATTTAAAGTGATGAAAGGGAAAAACCTACAACCAAGATTACTCTACCCAGCAAGGATCTCATTCAGATTCGATGGAGAAATTAAAACCTTTAGAGACAAGCAAGAGCTAAGAGAATTCAGCACCACCAAACCAGCTCAACAACAAATGCTAAAGGAACTTCTCTAAGCAGGAAACACAAGAGAAGGAGAAGACCTACAATAACAAACCCAAAACAATTAAGAAAATGGTAATAGGAACATACATATTGATAACTACCTAAATGTAAATGGATTAAATGCTCCCACCGAAAGACATAGACTGGCTGAATGGATACAAAAACACAACCCATATATATGCTGTCTACAAGAGACCCACTTCAGACCTAGGGACACATACAGACTGAAAGTGAGGGGATAGAAAAAGATATTGCATGCAAATGGAAATCAAAAGAAAGCTGGAGTAGCAATTCTCATATCAGACAAAATAGACTTTAAAATAAAGACTTACAAGAGACAGAGAAGGACACTACGTAGTGATCAAGGGATCGATACAAGAGAAGATACAGCAATTGTAAATATTTATGCACTCAACATAGGAGCACCTCAAATGCTAACAGCAATAAAAGGGGAAATCAAGAGTAACACAGTAATAGTAGGGACTTTAACACCCCACTTTCACCAATGGACAGATCATCCAAAATGAAAATAAATAAGGAAACACAAGCTTTAAATGACACATTAAACAAGATGGACTTAATTGATATTTATAGCACATTCCATCCAAAAACAACAGAATACACTTTCTTCTCAAGTGCTCATGGAACATTCTCCAGGATAGATCATATCTTGGGTCACAAATCAAACCTTGGTAAATTTAGAAAGTTGAAATCATATCAGGTATCTTTTCTGACCACAACGCTATGAGACTAGACATCAATTACAGGAAAAAAACTGTAAATAGTACACACACATAGAGGCTAAACAATACACTACTAAATAACCAAGAGATCACTGAAGAAATCAAAGAGGAAATCAAAAAATACCCAGAAATAAATGACAATGAAAACACGACGACCCAAAACCTATGGGATGCAGCAAAAGCAGTTCTAAGAGGGAAGTTTATAGCAATACAATCATACCTCAAGAAACAAGAAACATCTCAAATAAACAACCTAACTTTACACCTAAAGCAATTAGAGAAAGAAGAACAAAAAAACCCCAAGTTAGCAGAAGGAAAGAAATCATATAGATCAGATCAGAAATAAATGAAAAAGAAATGAAGGAAACGATAGCAAAGATCAATAGACTAAAAGGTGGTTCTTTGAGAAGATAAACAAAATTGATAAACCATTAGCCAGACTCATCAAGAAAAAAAGGGAGAAGACTCAAATCAGTAGAATTAGAAATGAAAAAGGAGAAGTAACAACTGACACCAGAAATAAAAATGATTATGAGAGATTACTACAAGCAACTCTATGCCAATAAAATGGACAACCTGGAAGAAATGGACAGATTCTTAGAAATGCACAACCTGCCGAGACTGAACCAGGAAGAAATAGAAAATATGAACAGACCAATCACAAGCACTGAAATTGAAACTGTGATTAAAAATCTTCCAACACACAAAAGCCCAGGACCAGATGGCTTCACAGGCGAATTCTATCAAACATTTAGAGAAGAGCTAACACCTATCCTTCTCAAACTCTTCCAAAATATTGCAGAGGGAGGAACACTCCCCAACTCATTCTACGAGGCCACCATCACCCTGATACCAAAACCAGACAAAGATGTCACAAAGAAAGAAAACTACAGGCCAATATCACTGATGAACATAGATGCAAAAATCCTCAACAAAATACTAGCAAACAGAATCCAACAGCACATTAAAAGGATTATACACCATGATCAAGTGGGGTTTATCCCAGGGATGCAAAGATTCTTCAACATATGCAAATCAATCAATGTGATAAACCATACTAACAAATTGAAGGAGAAAAACCTTATGATCATCTCAATAGATGCAGAAAAAGCTTTTGACAAAATTCAACACCCATTTATGACAAAAACCCTCTAGAAAGTAGGCATAGGGGGAACTTACTTCAACATAATAAAGGCCGTATATGACAGACCCACAGCCAACATCATTCTCAATGGTGAAAAAATGAAACCATTTCCACTAAGATCAGGAACAAGACAAGGTTGCCAACTCTCACCACTATGATTCAACATAGTTTTAGAAGTTTTAGCCACAGAAATCAGAGAAGAAAAAGAAATAAAAGGAATCCAAATCGGAAAAGAAGAAGTAAAACTGTCACTGTTTGCAGATGACATGATAGTATACATAGAGAATCCTAAAGATGCCAACAGAAAACTACTAGAGCTAATCAATGAATTTGGTAGAGTAACAGAATACAAAATTAATGCACAGAAATCTCTTGCATTCCTATACACTAATGATGAAAAATCTGAAAGAGTAATTAAGGAAACACTCCCATTTACCACTGCAACAAAAAGAATAAAATACCTAGGAATAAACCTACCTAAGGAGACAAAAGACCTGTATGCAGAAAACTTTAAGACACTGATGAAAGAAATTAAAGGTGATAGAAACAGTTGGAGAGATATACCGTGTTCTTGGATTGGAAGAATCAACATTGTGAAAATGACTATACTACCCAAAGCATCTACAGATTCAGTGCAATCCCTACCAAACTACCAATGGCATTTTTCACAGAACTAGAACAAAAAATTTCACCATTTGTATGGAAAAACAAAAGACCTGATTAACCAAAGCAATCTTGAGAAAGAAAAAAGGAACTGCTGGAATCAGACTCCCTGACTTCAGACTATACTACAAAGCTACAGTAATCAAGACAGTATGGTGTAGGCACAAAAACAGAAATATCAATGGAACAAGATAGAAAACCCAGAGATAAGCCCATGCACATATGACCACTGTATCTTTGATAAAGTAGGCAAGAATATACAATGGAGAAGAGACAGCCTCTTCAATAAGTGGTACTGGGAAAACTGGACAGCTACATGTAAAAGAGTGAAATTAGAACACTCCCTAACACCATACACAAAAATAAACTCAAAATGGATTAAAGACCTAAATGTAAGGCCAGACACTATAAAACTCTTAGAGGAAAACATAGGCAAAACACTCTATGACATAAATCACAGCAAGATCCTTTTTGACCCACCTCCTAGAGAAATGGAAATAAAAACAAAAATAAACTAATGGGACCAAATGAAACTTCAAAACTTCTGCACAACAAAGGAAACCACAAACAAGACGAAAAGACATCCCTCAGAATGGGAGAAAATATTTGCAAATGAAGCAACTGACAAAAGATTAATCTCCAAAATATACAAGCAGCTCATGCACTCAATATCAAAATAACAAACAACCCAATCCAAAAATGGGCAGAAGACCTAAATAGACATTTCTCCAAAGAAGATATACAGACTGCCAACAAACACATGAAAGGATGCTCAACATCAGTAATTATTAGAGAAATGCAAATCAAAACTACATTGAGGTATCACCTCACACTGGTCAGAATGGCCATCATCCAAAAATCCACAAACGATAAATGCTGGAGAGGGTGTGGAGAAAAGGGAACACTCTTGCACTATTGGTAGGAATGTAAATTGATACAGCCACTATGGAGAACAGTATGGAGGTTCTGTAAAAAACTAAAAATAGAACTACCATATGACTTAGCAATCCCACTACCGGGCATATACCCTGGAAAACCATAATTCAAAAAGAGTCATGAGGGCTTCCCTGGTGGCGCAGTGGTTGAGAATCTGCCTGCCAATGCAGGGGACACGGGTTCAAGCCCTGGTCTGGGAAGATCCCACATGCCGCGGAGCGACTAGGCCCGTGAGCCACAATTGCTGAGCCTGCGCGTCTGGAGCCTGTGCTCTGCAACAAGAGAGGCCGCGATAGTGAGAGGCCCGCGCACCGTGATGAAGAGTGGCCCCCACTTGCCGCAACTAGAAAAAGCCCTCGCACAGAAACAAAGACCCAACACAGCCATAAATAAATAAATAAATAAATAAATAAATAAATAAATAAATAAATAAATAAATAAATAAATAAAATTTAAAAAAAAAAGAAAAAAAAAGTCATGTACCACAATGTTCATTGCAGCTCTGTTTACAATAGCCAGAGCATGGAAGCAACCTAAATGTCCATCGACAGATGAATGGATAAAGAAGATGTGGCACATATATACAATGGAATATTACTCAGCCATAAAAAGAAACGAAGGAGAGTTATTTGTAGTGAGGTGGATGGACCTAGACACTGTTACGCAGAGTGAAGTAAGTCACAAAGAGAAAAACGAATACCGTATGCTAACACATATATATGGAATCTAAAAAAAAAAGATCATTCTGAAGAACCTAGGGGCAGGACAGGAATAAAGACACAGATGTAGAGAGTGGACTTTAGGACACGGGGACATGGAAGGGTAAGCTGGGATGAAGTGAGAGAGTGGCATGGACATATATACACTACGAAATGTAAAATAGATTGCTAGTGGGAAGCAGCCGCATAGCACAGGGAGATCTGCTTGGTGCTTTGTGTCCACCTAGAGTGGTGGGATAGGGAGGGTGGGAGGGAGAAACGAGAGGGAGGAGATATGGGAATATATGTGTACATATAGTTGATTTACTTTGTTATACAGCAGAAACTAACACAGCATTGTAAAACAATTATACTCTAATAAAGTTGTTTAAAAAATAATAATATTCAGAGCTTAAAAAAAAAAAAGAAGCTTGACACATATGAGGGACATATTTAAATTGAGAGAAAATAAAATGTACAGAATTAAAATATTGATAGTAATGTTTTATTTTCTTGAATTTTGAATACTTGAGTGTTTATTACGTGCCAGACATTTTACTCAGGGTTGCCAAATGAAGATGTTGAAATACCAAATAAAATATTGATAGTAAATTGTTATTTTCGAAAACAGTATCTGATTTCTCACAGCTGACTGATTGATCTCTCTGTTTTCTTCTTTTTTTTTTAAGCGAGCATACCAAACCAGAGAAAGCCATGCTTCATTACTTATACACACAGGCATATGCAAACTCATTTACATGTGAACTCTCTTAAAGGAAGCTTACAGAAAAGCTAAACATTTTCTGTTTTGAAATAGTATTCTGCTGTCAGTCACAGACTTACTCCCCAGGGAATAAATGTTTTCTCCGCCTTCTGCAGATATTGTTTTCTCTTCCGTAAACTTTAAAGTGGAAGCTTCAGATGGTACTTTTAAGAACATTCTTAGTTTTTTAAAAAATGTGTTGGACAGATTCAAGATTCATTTGACACTTTGCTCCATCAGTGAATCAACAGCACAAAGGTACCAATTTTTCTTGTTCAATCTGAGACACTGCGACATGAAAAACCGCCTTTCCAGCTTCACTGAGATTCTGAGAATATGAAGTGGCCATCAGAGGAGGAAGGCTGCCTGTCTTCACATTTACAAACTGACGTCTCAGGATTACATAAATTTGTATTTCTACTAGAAATCAATTTTCAAGGTGACCTCTGTAGTAGGAGACTGGTTTCAGAAATTTGGCTTTATTATCCTTTCTCTTTAGTTGAAAGAAGAAACACTTAATGATTCCAAATGGCAGTGTAGCAGGAGACCATGAATAATGTGACTCTATACATATTTTCTTTACTTAACCTTCATTTACTTCAACAGTAAGCTACTTAACTTTTAAAACTTTACTTCTTTCTTTTTCTAAGAATACAAATTTTTGTCCATTCTGATGGTAGGCTACTCTTTGCTAGTTGAACATTTCAACACCTGGTTGCCAGATCATGTTGCCTAAATCTCAAAATGACTCAAAGGGGTAAGAAGTCTACCAAAGCCTATCCAGATCCATGATTTCTGGGTATTTGGATGCCCTATTGAAAGATTCTTAAGTCAGGAAGCACTTACCATTCTCTCACTTGCTATCAAAATAATTAATTTGCATTTTTATAAATGTCTTCTCCTAATAATGAAGCACCTTTCATTGTTTTTCCATTAACACTTCAACAACTATTTTAGTATTATTTGCTTGCAAACATTGATTATTTTTTTACGTTTTTTGTTTTGTTTTATATCAGCAAAATGCAAATTCTATGCTTTCTAGAAGTCTTGTTTCTTCAAGATTGGTTTCACAATTCACCATTATGGGAGTTCTGGCAGTTACAGGCTCTAAACAGCCAGAGATAATATTTGGACGGTTAACTATGCTTTTTTAAAAGTTTGAGCTTATGTAAATATTTAGACCATGCCTTTGAGAATATAGCATAATTGATGTGACAGTACTCATACAAGGCTGTGTTAGTTGTGGGATTTTATGGTTTATTTTGTGTTGATTTCCTTGTATCTTTAGCTGTAAAGTATAAAGTACGGTAGTATTCCCAATGCTGGGTGTAGTCCTGAGCATGGTTATTTAGATCTAATGTAAGATGCATCCACATGAACAGCATTCCTATTTTCCTGTATTTCTAATAAATAGTACCTCAGTTGATGATTTCCTAGCATGAGGTAACTTGAAAAGACAAATCTTTGCAACTAACATTATCCCATGGATTGACAAATATTGGAAATAATATTTATTTCTATTCTTATATCCCCCAAAACAACAGTCACATCAGCTGGAAAAATAATGGTGTTGGGATGAGTCAGTGGCCATCTGGAAAAAAAATTATTAAATTGGTTCCATATCTCATACCAGAATAAATTATAGATAAATCAAATATTTACATTAAAATATGACACCATAAAAATACCAGAAGAAACCATGGAGTAAATAAGTATGTTATATTTGCTGCAGAAAAGGCTCCTCTAAAAATATAAAATTCAGAAGACAGAAAATTTTGATAAATTCTATCATATACAAACAAAAAAATTCGTATGGCAAAAACTGCAAATTCAAAATGCAAATAACAAAAATAAGAAATTATTTTCTAGTCATACCACCAGAAAAAGGATTAATTCCCCTAATATCAAAAACCCAACAGAAATAAAGATAAGAAAAAAAAAATCAACGACCCAGTAGCAAAATGGGCAAAGGGTATGCATTGATAGTTCACAGACAAAAAGAAATACAAATGTTTCCTTAAAATCTTAAAAAAAAATTCAGCCTCACTTCTAATAAGAAAAAGGCAATTGAGAAGACTAAGATAACATCTGTCCAGTTACAAGATAGACAAAATCACAAGTTTGATGACACACTACATAGTCAAGGGCATTTGAGGAACCAAGCATTGTCACTTATTGCTGTGATAATGCAAGGTTGTACAACTCCCACAGATGGAGGTTTGACATGTTTATCAAAATTGCTAATGTTTATGCCCTTTAACCTAGCTTTTCAACTTCTGGGAACTTATAGATTTACTCACTTATATGTGGGATGAAGTTATACAAATGTATTCATTGTGATAACAAAATATTTCAGACAACTTAATTGTCAACCAGTTGTGGACTGGTTTAAATAAATTCTGATGTAGTGGAATATTGCGCAGTAGAAAAAAGAATAAAACAATTAAGCAAAAATAGCAAAGTGAAAAAACAGTATTATAGTACTTACCACTCTGTTAGTGGAAAGATAATGCGTGTGTGTGCACGTGCATACATGCATATAAATGCATATGATCTCTGGGAGAATATCCCTAGTTAAAACCTAAATATATTGTTGCATGTGAGGATGGGAGCTGAGTAGACTGGAGGTTAGAAGAGAGATTGCATTTTATACTTTTAAAAGGTTGAATTGTAAAATGCGTTTCCTACTCAAAAAGTAAATTGAACACACACACACACACACACACACGCCCCACATGCACACTCGCAGAAATAGAAACAGTACATTCAACTTGTAAACCTCTTATATTTGATTCTAGTTCCTTGTTTGTAACATGTAACAAATGAGTCTTGATTTAAGATAGACTATGAGGTTTACAAAATCCTGTGAAGATAGTTAATCCTTCATCAAAGTAAACACAGGGAATGTATCTGAGAAAATCTTTGTATGGTCTTACATATGCTGAAATAGTCTTAATAAATACTACTGCATTCACTTAACACAAAGTTTTAAGCTGGGCATTCCTCATTGAGAGAAAGCTAAGGAAGATTTAAGAAAGGAGTAGGAATAAGGAGCTGGGCAATGTGGTCCAAGATGGCATTTGGAGGAAGGTTATATGATCAGATGTATCCCAGACCCCAGATGAATAAGGCAGAATAAGGTTCAGAAAATGAGAATTCTGTTGTTGACTTTGCTTTTAACTGACTACATAATCTTGGGCATTTCATTTCACCTCTCTGGACCTCAGTTAAAGAAAGGATTATAGGAGATGATCTTGAAGATTCTTTCAAGAATTTAATATTCTGTTATTCTGATCTCAATAATTGATAGTCTTATCACTTTATACAATGCAAGTGTTTTGATTCAAGTATCTTTATATTGTGATAAATTGTTCAAGACATTATAAACATCACAAAAATTAATAGGGCTTTATTTCAACCATCAATGGACCATATAATTAACTCTAGTGGCAGCCTAATGGTGATACGTTTTTACATTGAAATATAAGACTATACATATTTAACATGTAAATGCTGTGTGCAACCTAAAATTTAGCATATATAGTATGTTCTATAGGTTATAAAGGCTATAAATGTTAGTTGTTTCATTTTTTGTCTGAGAGAGGCTTAAATCTTATCTTGCAGGATTTGCTAAAGTGGGCGTCAGAGAAACTGTGACACATGAATGAATTTTGAAGCATCTATAGAAGCATCCAAAAGTTTTCCAGGAAGAGTTAGGGCCAAGTGTTGGGTAGGCATGGCCAGCATTGTTAAGTGGCATAAAAGATGGTCAAACGTGGGGATTTGCACTTAATTTGGAATTTATGAAATATTAAGTGTGACCAAGTAGTGGTAGGAGATGAAGCTGAAGAAGTTAGGTAAGGGAAGATAACAGAGAATGTGGTATTACATTCTAAAGCGCTTGACAATGAAAGTCACTGCAGTTTTAAAAGTAGGTGAGTGAAACGCATTTTAGATAGATCACCTGAATAGTATAGAGATGGAAAAAGAGCGACTGGAGGCAGCTAGACTGATTAGGAAACTTTGTAACAGTAGGTAGACAAAGGATTATAATTGCATGAACTAAGATAAGATCAGACACTTGAAATTGCATATGGGGGTGTCTGGCTGTTCACTGATGGGGTAGCTTATTTTAACTAAATCTTGAGGATTAGGGAGAAACCAATGACATCTCAGAACAGTAGCACTTTATTTCCTTCTTTCTCCGTGGCTCTGCCAACAGCTAAACAACTTATGCAGGTATTCCTTTCAGGTTTTGTGATCTTCAAATTTTTGTCAGCATGTTTGTCTATGTTATTTCATTATTTTAATTTTATTTTCTGCTTATTACCTAATAAGGGAACTATAATATTTATTATTTCTTGTAGTCTCTAAAACTAGTTGTAGACAATGTTTTCCTTGACATATATAGTTGAAACATGAAACACTGAGAGCCAGGAGAAGCTGAAGATGTGGCCATGGAGATTTGGGATTTGAGTTAAATAAATAATGAATTCATTCAGCCTTGATGAACCCTATTCTGCTGACGTGAACACCAGTATTACTCTCCTTGCTTGCTCTCACCTATCCTGGATGACATACATACATAAAGCTGCTTCAAAATAAGGAAAAGGGGTACTTTTGATCTAAGCTGAAAGGATACATTTTAAGCAATATTTTGAATTCTTATTTAGAACTTTATTTTGTAGGCTTTCCTTTTTCAATAAAGTCCCCATTTAACAAGACTCTATTAGATAACCCAGCATGCAGAATATTAAAGTTATTTGCCTAGACCTCTAATACCTATACAACTGAATTGTGTTTAAAATGTTTTCCCAATTAGAAGCTGGTTCTTTAGCTTGATTTCAGGTGCAAGCAACATTCCTACAATAAAACTATAAAACAGTTCAGGCATTTAAAATTGTTTCTCATTTAGGGTGCATATTCATCACACTATTTCTTTTTCAGGGTGTTATTATGTTAGGTTATGAATTTGAACTTTAGCTAAACTTTTTCTCTTTTTTTTGCACTTGATGCCAAAAATAGAGTTTTAGCATCTTTTTTCTTTGCGCTCATTCCAGCTACTTGTAAAGGGTCACTGCACTTATTTGAATATTTCCTTCTCAACGTTGTTGCTTCCCTAAGTGAGAGAAAGAACAACATTTGAACATCAGAGATAGTTTTGCTTCCTGTTTCCCACCCTCTCTCCCCATCTGTGCAATGTTGTCCTTTTTGCTTGATTGACATTAAAATAAAACACACACACACACACACACACACACACGATTAAAGCTCTTTCTCTATTGCTTACCCTTTGATATTTTAGCTTGTAACAATTGAATCATTCAATAGCCTGGCCCAGGTGAATGAAGGTGGCTTTTTTACCCATGGGGGTCTCTAACCCACTGACACCACCAGAGCTAAACATTTGCTTGGAATATCAAGCATTATTTCCTTTCAATACCAACTACACCTTCTTTAAAAATTAAGTTACTGAACCTATGGGTTAAAAAAATAGAGTCCAAAAAATTACACTCTGCAAAAATTAATTTGTCTTGGTTATTTAAGGATTTATTCTATGTCAGGGTCACTGTGAATATTATTGCTTACACTGTGGCTAGGTGGGTGAGCAACGACAACATTGAATCTCTGCTTAACCTATAAGAAAACCGTTATTGCCCCTTATGTCCACTATGGTTGGTATATCATTTATATATTTTAGGTTGAAAGTGAGTGAAAACTGCAACTCAAAGTGGTTAAAAATAAGTGTTTTTTCCCCGCATTTTAACTGGAAGTCCAGAAGTTGAGAAGGTTTCAGACATGATGTGATAGGAAGTGAAATTATGTCATTTCAAGTATCCAGGTTGATCTTCTTCCTCCACTCTGTCACCTTCAGGATCAACTTCATATTATCATGGGTTCCCCTTCTTACGATTGCAAGAAGGCTACCAGTGGCCACTGAGTTTAGATGTTCCCTTATTAATGTCTAGCAAGAGAAAGAGTGGCTTCTCTTTTCTAGAAGGTCTGTGAAACCCTCTTCACGCATGCCATTGACCCAAATTGGTTTGGAACTGCATGCCTCTGAGTCAGCAGAATGGATGCTGGTGAGTCCCATTGTTTACTGTCGTGGGAGAGTCTTAATGTAGCAAGGTAGCTAGAACATTTAAATAGGAGCTCACTAAAGGTCTAGGAATAACAAGGGAAACATATATACCCAATTAGATATTTTTGTTTTATAACTTGCTTTAATCGTCTTGAGCTTGGAGTACCTGGAAAGATTTTTCCCTGAATAGATACTACTTCTGCCATCATACACAAGGAACTCTGTACATTCTGAATAACATCAAACGCATATCCTTTGGGGTTGGAATAGGTAATCTCAGCAGACCAACAGTTTGAACTATAAACCCTAGTTGCGCCTCTTCATGTGGTATCGGATTTGATTCTATTAAGGGAGCAGCAAGTATGCTATCAAAGCCCAGGAATATCTGGACACGTGTGTGTGTGTGTGTGTGTGTGTGTGTGTGCACGTGCATGTGCACACACACTCACACACAGAAAGATTTGAGGGGGAGAGAGGGAAATCATTGGCATCCTATAATTTGTCATTTGTTAAACTGACATTGAAATGTATATTTTGGGCATCACATGGTCTCATTCCATAACTCTGAAAAATATTAGGGTATATTGGAGACATAATAACTATGGTTCCAAAGAATTTTATCACAATAAATAACCCATAGTAAATTGATTACATATAATATTTTTCCACTGGATGGAAATCTGAGATTGAATCTTAGCCATGAAACACTGCATTTGTTTTTTTTTTTTTTTTTAATAATATTTTTGCAAGAGGTACAGACACAATTTTATTTTACATTTTGGTTTTGGCATTTAACAATTTAGTTCTGAATCCACCCTTTTGAGGAACTTCTCTTTTTTTTTCTCTTTTAAATTTTATTTATTTATTTATTTATGGCTGTGTTGGGTCTTCGTTTCTGTGCGAGGGCTTTCTCCAGTTGCGGCAAGTGGGGGCCACTCTTCATCGCAGTGCGCGGGCCTCTCACCATCGCGGCCTCTCTCGTAGCGGAGCACAGGCTCCAGACACGCAGGCTCAGTAATTGTGGCTCACGGGCCCAGCTGCTCCGCGGCACGTGGGATCTTCCGGGACCAGGACTCGAACCCGTGTCCCCTGCATTGGCAGGCGGACTCTCAACCACTGCGCCACCAGGGAAGCCCCCTGCATTTGTTTTATACGAATAAATATGCAATACTTTAGGTCCAATGAAATAGAGACCTGTAAGAAAAAAAATACACATTTCAAATGACTTGCTGGTAAAGCCACATAAAAATTTCACAAAATAGCTTTAGTCCTTGGAGAACTTTAATGCATGAATATACTTATTAGGCTGTGTACTAGTCCTATTTGAACAATTGCTGTTATCCAAATAAAAATACAATTTGTAATCAAAAGTAATTTCTTTTAAAAATACCAGAACATCCAGTCAAAAGAATGAGCCACTTGTTGTCATAGGCCATTCACACACTAAAAATAGTAAAATGAATATAAATGCTTTATTTGACTCATTGAAAATATTCTCCCCCATCTCTGTCTTTGTGCATTTGAGCGACTATGACAAAATACCACAGATTGGATGGCTTTAGAAACAACAGAAGTTTATTCTCATAGTTCTGGAGGCTGGGAAGTCCAAGGTCAAGGCCCTGGTAGATTCAGTTTCTGGTGAGGACCTGCTTCCTGATTCATAGAAGGTGCCATTTTGCTCTGTTCTCACATGGGGGAAGAAGCTAGGGAGTTTTGTGGGATCTCTTTTATAAGAGTACTAATCGCATTCATGAGGACACAAACATTCAAACAGCACCATCTCACCTTTTTTTTGAGGTCTCCCAGAACTGAGCCATTCCAGTAGTTATTATAAGAAAGAATTCAGAAAAACAAAACAAAAGCTTAGAAATACTCTTCTGGAGAGATGTATATGGCATAAATGAAGAAATGTCATTAAAATAATTTTGGTAATTATGATTGAGTAAATTTTTTCAAAAGAGTTACATAGATCTCAAGTTTTATTCAGTTAATAAAAAGTAGTTGTTGAATATTTATAATATGCTAGACACTACTTTTCTGTCTGGAAGATGGGACAGATATGGTCTTCTCATGGAGGTAAAATTGTAGTTCCAAGAGGGAGACACAGATAATAAAAATGGTTTGTTAAATGGCCAAGATACTTTTATACAGTGGTAAGTGCAATGAAAGAAATAAAACAATGGGATCCGAGAGAGTCATGGGGAGAGACTGGATGATAAGACCAGTAGCAGGGCTTCATTGAGGAAGTGGTGCTGATGCTGAGGCTGAGATGTCGAGATCTCAATAGTAAGCAGTGAAGGGCCTGATCAGGCATTTCAGACTTCTAGTAAATAGAGCAATGGCAAAGTGTGCAGTGTCACTAATATTCAAAGAAATATAAATCAAAATGCACAGATTTTACCTCTTAAATCAGGAACAAACAAGTAATAAAATATATTTAGCCCTGTTAAGGTTACAGTGAAATTAGTGCTCTCATTCACAGCAGGGGTCAAGAACAAAGACATCAGACATTTTATCCATTAGTTCCTCTATGAGTACCCACGTTGATGAATAAAAATAAAATAAGGGAAAATGTATTAATAGGCAGATGTTTATTTTAGTTTATTTCTAAATTATATCTGTGGAAAATTGGAAACAATTTAATCATTCAATTTTAGTGGATTGTCAAGTAAATTTTGAAGAATCTGTAATATGCATCACTAAAATAGTCATTGTAAAGGTTATGTAAAAACACTGAGCAACGGTGGAAAAAGAGAAAATGAAATGAAATAAAAATGCAGATGACAAATTATTCATGCTATACGCATATATATAACAAGTATGAATTTGTATCTCTTAATTCTTCTATTACTTGACTATCAAGTTATAATGGGCATCAAAAATCCTCCAGTTTTCTGTCCTAGAACCTAATTTGGTTGATAGTAAATCAACTTTCATGTGATAAGGGTCATCTTTCTATATCTCTGTAGTAAGCAGAATTTTGGTCCCTATGATTTTCAACTCCCAGTTTTATTACTATGGTTATATTATGTTACATGGCAAAAGGGGTTTTGTAGATACAACTAAGATTATGAATCAGCTGACCTTAAAATAGGGAAATTATCCTGGACTCTAGGTGAATTCAATATCCTTTGAAATACTTGAAAATCCATGCTCATTAAATGCAGAAGAGGAAGGCAAAGAGATTCAAAGCATGAGAAGGATTCTTCACACTGTTGCTGGCTTTGAAGATGGAGGAGCAACAAGTCGAAGAATGGGGCAACCTTTAGAAGCTGGAACAACTCTTAGCTGACAAGCCAGCAAGGAAGCATGGCCTTCTGTCCAAAAATTGCACAGGATTGAATTCTGCCAACAACTTGAATGAGTCTGGAAGCTTATTCTCCCCCAGAGCCTCCAGATACAATACCAGGCTGGCTGACACCTTGACTTCAGACTTCTAAGACCCTAAACAGAGAAGGCAGTTGAGGCACACTGGGCTCAGATTTTTGACCTAAGGAAACTGTAAGACAGTAAATGGGCTTTGTTTTAAGCTGGTGGGTTTGTGGTAATTTGTTCTGACACTGATAGAGTCTCCTTCAATACCAACCAGATATGCTTTCTACCTCGTGGGAGTCAGCTATGGGCAGGAGCCTCTGTCTTGTCTTTATGTAATAGGCTATTGTACTCATATCTAAGTTCTACACTGTTCTATCCACATTGCTGCAGCCATAATGTTCATTGATGTCACTTCACAAAAATATTCTCTAATAAACCAAGCACTTGAAACCTTAACCATCTCTCTCCACAAAACACTAGCTAGCATCTAGCACTAGCCAGCACCTATTCTTGATATCTGTCAAAATACAAATGTAGGGCAAATTGATTGCCCAATAAAATGGCAAATCTTACAAAAGACATAAAATTTCATAAAGTTGGTGAAAGTGATATTTAGACATCTCAAATAACAATCTTGCAGAAGTAGTCCATTTAACAGTGGAGGAAGAAAGAAATCAGCAAGGATAATGGTAGGATAGCAGATTCACTCTAAGTGACACTTTTTTCCTTGGTACTAATGGCGAATTATGTGCATTTAACCAGCAGTTTCTGTGGTGTGCCCACTTCCCCTGGATTAAATTTTTGACTTGTGCCCTATCAAATCATTGTCCCACCTTCCTGGGGACAGAATTTTGTCTGTCAAGCTTAGTCCCTTAAACGGATTCCTACTACCATTTTGGCTCCAAAATGTCTCCACCACTACATTCTACCAGTTCCTACTGTGCTCCAGCTGCTAAATTGGATCTCCTCATAACAGTGTTCACCTGAATCCAGCATGATCTTGCCTACCCTTTAGACACTGCTGCAGACTCTTTTGGCTCTTCTTGTCAGGCCAGCTTCCGTTGCTGGGATAATTGCACACACACGCTCCCCAGTGAGCCCTGGGCAGCGGAGTTCTGCTGAGTTGCAGCTTCCCCTCTCTTCCCAACTATCCGTAAGTTACCGTGGTCCCAGAATGTCTTACACAGGAGCTAAGTTATTACCAGTGTGATCTTTTGGAAATGTTTTTATTTTCATTTTTCCAAGCTTACATCCCTTGTAGATAAATTTTGCTTTGATGTACCTAGGAGGCTTTCTAAAGATACAAGCAATTCCTGTTGTGGTGAAGACTGAGTTGTGCCTTATCTGTTCTTCCCTTCTCCCTGTGAAATAGAGCTTTCCCACCCTTAGTGTTAGCTGGGCACATGGCCACCCAGAAGTGGATGCTAGCCTCCCTTATAACGTGGTGGGACCATTTGACTAAAGTCTGGCCAATGGGAAATAAAAACCTGTTCAACTTACAGAAAGTGTCCTTTAATGGGATAGGGCATCCTTCTTTCTCTCTTTTCTCTTTTTCTCATCAAGTGGAATATGGACATATGACTGAACTTGATCAACCATCTTGAACCACAAGATAGAAACAACAGGACAGAAGGATCCTGGAGTTCCTTATGATTTTGGAACTGTAAGTCTAGCCCTGGACTTCCTAAATTTTCATAAAGCAAGTAAATTTCCGTCTTGTTGACCATGGATATTTTGGGTTTTATGTCACTCACAGCCAAATCTAATCCTAAATTAATATACTCTATTACTCATTTTCTTAAGGTCTAAATGATCCTGAATTGAGTAATAAATAAGATATATTAACATCTGTATTTTAAGAGTAAAAAAACTCCCCAGAATCTTGTCATTTGGACACCTCTCTTTTCTGATAGTGCCATTGTTGTATTACTCAGGTATTTATATTTCTTGTATTTAAGTTTTTTAAAAATTGTATTTAGCTTTGTAACTAGAGAGGCTATTGTGCATTGTTTTATAGGTGATTTAGAGCTTCTAAATTCTAATATCTTTTCAATTTACCTACAGATTCCTTTTTTCCTTCCTTTGATGCTGCTGCTACTTTTTTCCTCCTTCTCCTCCTCTTCTTCCTTCTTCTTCATGTATTGAGGAAACGTCTTTTTGTCCCCTTTAAGAGAATCTCTTTAAAAAACAGAAAAATAAACCAGTTTGTGGGTAAATACCTGTGCAACTGCCCTTTCAGCATTCTCACTCACCCCTTTGAGGACCCTTGCTCTGCACTGGCAGGGATCCTGGCCACAGCCAGGCAAGCATGTGAAGCCAGGCTATTTATAAGGGAAGGGTTGCTGTTACTCATTCACTCTTTATTCTGGAGGATTAAGTCCTAAGTAGCTTAATGGATACTCTCTATGGGTACAATTATTTTGTTTAGTAAACACTTTCATTTGTCTTAGCAATACTAGATGAACTTTGAAGAAGGATCTCTGCCATCTATGTTTCTGAACACCTCAAAGAATAGTTCGTTTGTTCTTCAAGAAGAACAGATCAGCTGAGATTAGTCTCTGAGCATGGGCCAAACTCTGTGCTGTTATATTTTCTCATCCTTCAACTGCCAAGGCCTAGGGAAGGATGGTTCTACATAGTAGACAGTGTGTTTGGGTCACTTCTAGCACCTTGTCTGAGACTTTAGGGAAAGCCAAGAACAGCATGACTAGTACCTCTCTTGGGAACAGTATATTACTCAGTGTGTCCATGTGTGTGACCTTATACTAAAAACACCAATAAATGCAGTGGACAATGTTTTCAACAGTGACTTTGTAGAAATCACAAAATGTTCTTCATTTGGGTGGTTATTTCTGATATCAACATTTGATTTAAAAATGGACATAACATTAAACCATAATTGAAGAATTTCTAAACTAACTTTGTGAGACATAGGCTTATAACTTTCTGGTTATCCACCTAGATCCAGGAAAAAGAAATTTAGAATACCTTGTAGAGATATGGATTGTGTGTCCTACACTACTCAATCTCACTTATCTTTGCTAGACCTACCAGGACAAGTTAAAGGCTCAGGTGAGATCCTGAAACCCAGGCATTTTTTGTAGCTGTATGGCTTGACTGCCAGAGAAAAGGATGAAATGTTATAAAAGAATGAGGAAGTTCTTCAATGGGAATAAAAATTTGCTTTCACAAAGAAAAGATAAAGAAACTCAGCTGTCTGCTAGGTTTCAGTCCTACTTTCTAGTAGAGGGAGTGGAAGAAGTGAGGTGAGACTAGTGATTCAGGTTAATCTTTTCTTTTTTTCCCAAGTGTTTTCTTTTATTCATTCGTTCTTTTATCCATTCATCCCATTTATTTTTTCTTTCTTATTATGCTTAACCTAAGATCTACCCTTCTGACAAAATTTTCAGTGTGTCATACAGTATTGTTAACTGTAGGTACAATAGTGCACAGCAAATCTGTAGAACTTACTCATGTCGCATAGCTAAAACTGTATACCCATAGTATGTAGTTATATAGCTGTATACATATAGCAACTCGCCATTTCCCCTCCCCAGCTCTGGCAATCACCATTCTACTCTCAGTTTCTATGAATTTGACTATTTTAGATACCTCATATAAGTGGAATCAGGCAGTATTTGTCCTTCTATGACTAGCTTATTTAACTTATCATAATGTCCTCCAGGTCTATCCATGGTGCCACAGATGGCAGGATTTCCTTCTTTTTTAAGGCTGAATAACAATCCATTGTATGTATACACCATATTTTCTTTATTAAGTCATCTCTTGATGAACATTTATATTGTTTCCATATCTTGGCTATTGTGAATAGTGCTATCACGAACATGGGCGTGCAGATATCTCTGAGATTCTGATTCCAGTTCTTTTGGTTACATATGGTTAATCTTTTACTCCTTAAATTCTACTGTTATGTGACTCATCAGATAAAATTGCCCCCCAACTGTCCTATTTTCTTCTGCTTTTCTGTAGGTAGCAAGCTGGAGTGGGAAGAGACAATTGCAGCTTTTTTTCTCACTTTTCTTCAATCTCACATTTACCATGGCCCAAGGTGCCTCATTGCTGTCACTTGAACCTATTGCTCTCACTCTCCAGAAGAGAAATTGTACTAAGTATCTTGGGAATAGTTTTAACAAGCCCCCTCAGATTTCTCAGATGAGGAAGAAAATATTCTGTCTACACTTTCCTCACGGGACTTGGCTGAATAACAGTTTTTATAACTAAAGAGTCTCAGTTCTGCATGGCAGCTTTCATCAAGAAGTGGTCTTCTACATGTGGGAATAAGCAGACACCATACATACTCAAAGTTAGAAGGTTTCCATGTTTTGTTTCCCACCTTGAAGGGTACTTGATAGTTCTGTGGCTCCAGAGGGACCACTCAGTTGTGATTTCAGTGCTAACTCTGGTGGCAGGCATGGACTGCGGTCATGCATTCTGGAAATATTGTCCTAAAAATGTGTTTATTTAATTGATGCCTACCTTCCCCAGTAACTGTAAGCTCCCTGAAATCAGGGATTGTGTCTGCCTTATTCACATTGTTACCCTCAATGCCTGGCACTGTCCTGGCACATAGTAGGTGCTGAATCAGTTTGTTTTTTTTTTAAATAAATGAGTTATTTTTATAGCAAATTGTAGGAGGGCCGTTGAACTCTCCAAAATGGCCATTTCTAATATAGCTTCAGAGAGGAATGTCAGAATAAAGGACAACTATAGCATACAGGCAGTTGTACTTTGTCATAAAAATATTTTTTTCACTTCAGTTTACATATAAATTAGATTTTTTTCCTTTAAGAAATGATCAACCAGGAAAATCAAATTAGCAGTATTTAGAATAAGACATACTAGACATATTTGGATTCCTTTTACCTTTTTGTATTAAACTCAGTCAAGCATCTGATAAGATATACGACTACAAAACATTCTTAGAATAATCAGAATCTTGTTTACTTATATTGCTGTTTAAGGCTACTCTTCCTTTTCATAAACCCCATAGAAAGCATCAGAATTTTATGGAATTTATAGTCATTCCAAGTGCTATTATAACGTTTTAGCTACTACACACATTGATTGTGTTAATCTTTTTTCCAAGCTGATAAAGGAAACAAAAGACAAAACAAAGCAAAATCTGCCTTTACTGGCAGGTTTATCTGAAAGAAACTCCAAACTACTATGATCACCTAAGGACAGCATCTATGAAACAGCTATGCTCTAATTTCCAAACACCCTTTGCTGAAAAATCTGTAATTACCTTTCCATTTCTCACAGTTTGACTAAGAACTTTTGCCTATGATATCAAGATTACTTACTAAAAATATTCTATGACAGCAATTAACACGGTCAGTTTATCTTCCAAAAGTGAGAAACTTTCCGCCATTATAATCCTTTTTTTCCTCTCATGCATCTTATAAATAAACATTCAGAGAATTCAAAATAAAACTATTTTTTTAAAAATAGCTCTACTGTAGAGTAGTTTTTTCTTTAGCATTATTAAATGGAAATTGATATTGGAATATTGACATAAGAATAAGACACATTCTTCCTACTTTCTAGTGACAAGCAATCACTAAAGAATTGAGCATGAAAAGGGGTGAAACCTAGACTATTTCTAAAGATGTTTCCTATTACTGGTTCCTCTCCTCCATTGTAATTTTATTCATTTAGGCTAACTAAACTCAATAAGGTCTTGATGTTACATGTGAAAGATGAAATTATCTAAGTACCTTTGTTAGGCCAAATTCTCAAGACAAGCCTTCCAGATGAGAAATGAGAGACGTACGCTCCCTTTGTCCTTAATGCTGATGGCAAAACCAAAACTGAAAGAGTGGCAATTTGTAGTTTTAAGGATTTCTTTTTTAAGTGGTTGGCGGAAATAAAATATAACTCATAAAAATTTGAGCTGGTTTTGAGGAAAAAAAACAGTGTAAGAAAAAATTAAGGAGGGAAAAAAAATCAACTACCACTGTATCTGTCTTTGGATGCTCCCTAGGAACTGCAGTCCTTTGTGTGGTGTTTCTGAAGGAGACACTAACAAGCTTATCGGAATATCAAGTTTTGGCATAAGGGCAGGGCCTTGTCACAGGTTCCTGATCTTGGCCCTTATTCTCAAGCTGCTGTGGAACTCAACTGCCATTGAGATATGCAAAAGGAAATTTGCCTGGCATGTTAGAAATATTTTAAGGTCTCACCAAAATCATCTAAATTCTGTTGTTTAGCTGTGAGTAATTTATAGGGTTTATTTATTCAGTGCATTCGTTCACTGCTTTCACATGTTAGTAGCTATCCACCCGCAGTTCCCTCTGAATTGCATCTTAACAAGATTATGCGCCTTTTTCTAATTTATTGAACTAGCATGGAATATATTTATATAAAAATTAGCTGCTTAAATACTTCCTTGATGAAAAACATAGCTGTTGTAATTTTATTATGAATTTTAATCAGGGAAAAAAATGACCTTTGAAATTTTCTTCTACCTCATTTTATGTGTGTGTGCATGTGTGTTTGTGTGTGTGTTTCTCTCTTTATATGATTAGAAATCTTTGTGATTTAATTAAATTTAATATTGAAAACATGTGACTGGACAGTAAAAGTTTGTTTTGAAAGAAAAATCTTAAGGAAACAGTTAATAAATTAATATGACTAACAGAAGACCTGTTTTCTCTGAAAACACTAATTCTTCCAGTACAGTACATCTATTTCACAATAAAATACATTCTGGTTTGCTTTTGGTTTAGGAAAAAAATCCTCTGAAGTGAATCCAAAAATGCCCTGTACTTAGTTTCTTTTGTGCAAGGTTCCAAGCCTTTTGAAGATCCACTATATTTGTTGCCAACCTAATGAGCACCTCTTCATACTGTACTCAAAAACCAACTCATGGAGATGGTTCTTTGATAAGAATAACTAAAAATTTAACTTCAGTGTGTTTTAAGATTATAAAAACCTGTGTGCTGGAAGGAAGGTTTCAATAAACCAGTGGCCCTCAAACTTTAAAGTATAAGAGTGTAGGGAAGGTAAAACATTTTACTTGCTTCTATTAGGGTCCCTGGCTGGGTTTGAAAATTAAGTTGACAAAGGCAGATTAAGCATACAGATTTATTTCACATAAGTTTTTTGAGACACAGGAGCCTTCATAAGTAAATGGAGACTGAAGAAATGGTTAAAATTAAGTGTTTTTATGCTAGGTTTGATGAGCAGTAGACAGTTGTAAGAAATATGATAGGGCAAAGAGTATGAAGTAAGTGTAGTAAACTGGAGGAAACTTAGCAGGGTCTGTTCATTCAGATTCTTCTTTGTGTCCCGCTGCCTTGGAGATAAGAATGTTCTTTCCTCTGGGTATAGGGAGGGAATCTTTCACATGCGGCCCTTATGAACTGCTTCAAGGAAGGATTGAGTCCTTCCTGCACCTGCCATTTTCTCAGACCCCTTCAGCTTAAAATAGTCAAAGTGCCAAGGTGCCATATTTTGGAGTAGCGTGTCCTGAGCTCTATGAAAAATATCTACTTACAGATATTGTTCAGTGTGTGTTTTCCAGTCCCAACCACCAAAATGTGATCCAGTAGATGTGGATGAAGATTTGGTAATAAGTTATGGCGAGTAACCCCAAGTGGTTATCCTGGCTGAGAATGTAGAGATTGCTAATCAAATTACTAATGAAACTATTCACTTCAATGTCAAGATGATAAACCAGTTAAAGTCATGTCTAATTTAAGAGAGAAATTTGCAATGTAATATGCCTGGTTGTGATTTTTCCCACATACTGCGGACAGAGAGCCACAATTTGATGTTAAAAGATAAGGAAGATTGGAGACATAGATGGGGTAGTTTTTTTTTTTTTTTTTATGGTTTTATTTATTTATTTATTTTTTAAACATCTTTATTGGAGTATAATTGCTTTACAATGGTGTTAGTTTCTGCTTTATAACAAAGTGAATCAGCTATACATATACATATATCCCCATATCTCCTCCCTCTCGCATCTCCCTCCCACCCTCCTTATCCCACCCCTCTAGGTGGTCGCAGAGCACGCTTATCTCCCTGTGCTATGCAGCTGCTTGATAGGGTAGTCTTAAAATGCAGGTGCTTCTTTAAAAAATAAATCTAGTAATGAAAACTTCCTTTGCCATAACCAGTACTCAACAAATCAAAACAATCCTGTCGTTGGTCTATCAAAATAGTTGATATTAGAGGGATTATGTTTGAGAATTACAAGTAATTGAAGAAATTAATTGGTTACAAACATTTTCCAATTTGCACTACTTCATTATGCAATCATTTCCCCCAGCCCTAAAGGTGACTTTTCCTTTTCCATTGTTTTCCCTTTCAGTGGTTTTTCAATGCCTGCTGGGCATACCGTAACCAAGGGTAGAATTGCAAGTCTTTTTTCCGAAAGAATCATTGAACCTTAGAAGGAAAAGGAAAATAAGAGCACATAGTTCAATGGTGTTCTCTTGTTGAACATAAGAATCTGATTTGTAGAGTGCCTAAGTGTCTCTCTAACTTCCCTGGAAAGCAGAGCCTGAAGCAAATGTTTACGTGATACTAATTTATTGGGGAGTGCAATCCCAGGGAAGCAGGATGTGGGAAAAGGGTGAAGGAGGGAATGTGTTACCCAGGGAACCACCTATTGGTACCAAGTTAAACTGATTACTTGACTTTGCAGGACCATATTTTGAGTGAATGTATGGATGAGTGTTTCTCAAAGCAGTCTGCCCAGGGGTAGGAGAAGAGAAAAATTTTCCACTAGTTCCGACCTCCCATTGGTGAAAAGTTTGCCCCATGGGTGTCAATTCCCTTGTCTTTCCAGGTTGCATACTTCAACAGCAACAGAGAAGTCAGAGTCCTGTGTACAGGCAGGAGACTAGCAACTTTGTGTCCTGTGAGGGTGGTAGCTGGGTGGAGTTCATGCATAGTTTGTTGCCTTGGCAATGCCAACACTAAACAAGTGCCAAGGGCCTTAGAGACAAGTGAGGAAAGAGGACCTTAGGGGACACAATGAATTTGATTCAGGACTTCTCTGTAGTTATGATAGGACCAAGATATGAGATCTACTTGTTTAATAAAAACCTGACTGTAATTTTTTATCCATGGCAAGTAAGAAAGGGGTAGCAGGTGACCTCTATATTGATATTTCTTCTTCAGAAGAAGACAGCCTACGGAATGGGAGAAAATATTTGCAAACAGTATGACCGACAAGGGGTTAATATCTAAAATATATAAACAGCTCATACAACTCAATATCAAAAAAACAAACAACCCAATCAAAAAATGGGCAGAAGACCTAAATAGACATTTTCCCAAAGAAGACATACAAGATGGCCAATAGGCACATGAAAAGATGCTCAACATCACTAATTATCAGAGAAATGCAAATCTAAACCACAATGAGGTATCACCTCACACCGGTCAGAATGGCTATCACCAAAAAATCTACAAATAATAACGTAAAATGGAAAGGAATCTGAAAAAGTATATATATATGTATATATATATGTATGTATATACATATGAACAATCATTGTGTTCCAACCTAAGAGCATATTCAGTCACATTACTCTCATGTTAAAATATCATTATCTGGAATTTTTAATTAGAACAGAAACATTCTTTGTATCATTAATAAATACAATAAAACAAAATTTAAAAAAATTTCTACAAATAAATGCTGGAGAGGATGTGGAGAAAAGGGAACCCTTGTACACTGTCGTTGGGAATGCAAATTAGTACAGCCTCTATGGAAAACAGTATGAAGCTTCCTTAAAAATCCAAAAATAGAACTACCATACTACTCAGCAATTCTACTCCTGGGTATATATATATGAAATAAACGAAAACACTAACTGGAAAAGATACATGCATCTCAATGTTCATAGCAGCACTATTTACAATAGCCAAGACATGGGAACAACCCATGTGCCCATCAATATATGATGGGATTAAGAAGATGTGAGATATATATATATATATTAATATGTACACAATTGGATATTACTCAGCCATAAAAAATAATGAAATACTGCCATTTGCAGTAACATGGATGAACCTAGAGAATATTATCCTTAGTGAATAAGTCAGAGAAAGACAAATACTATATGATATCACTTATAAGTGGAATCTAAAAAAAAAAATTACAAATGAATGTATATGTGAAATAGACTCACAGACATAGAAAACAAACTTGTGGTTACCAAAGGGGTGAGGGAGGAGGGAGGGACAAATTAGGGGTATGGGATTAATAGATACAAACTATTATATATAAAATAGATAAGCAACAAGGATATATTGTATAGCACAGGGAATTATACCCATTATCTTGTAATAATCTATAATGGAATATAATCTGCAAAAATACTGAGTCACTATGCCGTACACTTAAAACTAACACAATATTGTAAATCAACTATACTTCAATAATAAATAAATAATTAAAAATAAATTAAAAATGAAAACATATTCATGAGACAAAAAATATGTTATTTTAGTTAGTTACTAAAATTATAAGATACCTAGATTTAAATTAATTAAAGCTGTGTGAAGCTTTTATAGAGGAGCTAATAAAACTTTTCTGAAATATGTTAAAGAGATATACCAGTTTTTATCCTAAAGATGTCAGTTATCCCCCAATTAGTGTTATTTTCACTGAAATTTCAGGAAAAGTACCAACAAGTGTTTTTGTGTAAAACAAGTTGATTCTAAAATGTTTAGAGGTGAAAAAACCAGGCATAATTAAACAATTTTGAAGAACAAGGGGGAAGCTTAGCTTAGAAGGTAACACTAATAATTATAAAGCTATAGTAATTATGTAGAATGATATTGGTGCCATAGAATATAACAGTTCATTAAACTTTTATATACATGAAAACTCATTAAATGACAGAAGTGAAATTACAGTTAGTGGAGAAAGAATAAATTATTCAATAAATGGATATGCATATAGAAAAATTATTTCATTATCTCACATGAAATATAAATATCAATTACAAATGAATATTAAATTTGAAATGTAAAGAATAACACTTTACACAATTGGTACTCTGAAAGAATATGTCATAGAATGCTCTCATAAAGCAATTTTATTTTTCCTTAAAGCTGTCAATACAAACATACTTCATAGGCTCTATGATATTACTGGTTACTTTTTGAAAGAAGAATAGACTCTTAGTCATATATACATATAGAATATGTACACACACATATATAGTCAATATATATTGTCATATGTATATTCCTATGATGGTGATGATAACAACACCTAATGTTTTTCAAAGTTAAAGATTCTCTTTTCTCCAAGCTTATCCAAACTGAAGGAAAGAAACTTTAAGAGAAAGGAACATTATTGATTTCTTTTCTACTGACTCAGGTACTTTATAAGGTGACCAACAATACCAATTTGTCTGGGATGGGTTCTGAGGGGGTTCCTGGATCATGAGAATTTTAGTTTTAAAGTGTGTCACCTTATCTCTCTCTTCCACCTATTTCTCTACTTATTTCTGTGGCTTCTGACTCTTCAGAGTACGATTGGGAGTTGGGAAAAGGGGTAAAGGATTAGGGTGAGAGGGAAGGTCTCATTTGACTATTTAATACTGTTACTGAGTTTCCACTGACCATGGAATTAAAGACATACAATTAAAGACAACACTTCTTCTCATAGTTGCTTAGAGGGTTCTTTGGTGAGATGAGATTCCCATTCTACATTGCTGGGAATTTCTCATCCTTTATCCTCTGAGTGGTCATTTATGACTTTCAACTTAGCCTCCAGTTCCTTGTGATTTGAATTCACTTAGACTCTCTGTTAAAGTCCCATTATCTCTTCAGGTTGGTTTTTTCGGTAAAATCCCTTTAAGATGCTTCAAATCAGCTTTGCCTCTTGACCACTGTTGTGACCTTCAACTATAGTCCTTCTCTCTCTCTTATTTTTTGGTAGTAGTATTAAAAAAAACTGTCACAATTTTTGAATAGAGATGTCTCACAAGAATATTAAATGCATCAATGTCTGTTTGTTAAAACAGTAAAAAAAATTGTTTTTTAGAGAAAGATGTACCTAAGATTAATAGCTAGCAGTCATAATATATAATTTCTGCTTTTCCCAAAGAGACTGGAAAATATGGTCTTAAATGTGTGGTGAATATTAAGGGAACTTTAGTTTTACAAAGGAGAATTTAAATGGTCAAGAGTCTTCTGGAGCACATATCTACCTCATGGGAATGTGAGAATTAGAAATATTGATAAGAATAGTGAAGCACCTGGCACAAAGTGGATGCTCAGTCATATATTATTAATTCCAAAGTCCTCCCTCCAGTGAACTTTCCCACCAACTTCAATATCTATGATTGAAAGGCCTATTAATATGAAAGACAATTTTAGTTTCTTACAAAATTAGTTGTGAAAGTAGTTGAGTAGGATTACCAGGAAATTTTGACTAAGGGAAGACTGTCTCTTCTGTTAGATATACAAGTGCACTACACTTTCTCCAAAATTTCTCCATGATTTGGACATTTTACTGAGTTCACATTGGGAGCATCAGTCTCTCACTATGTGGGTCGGAGAGTTCTGACTTGGGTTTGGGGTACTGAAATTTTAGTATGCACTCTGTGTAGTGATAAGATCTATATATAAATGATGGCTTTGTTTAAAACAAAAGTACAGCTTTGCTCAGGTAAGCAGCCATTGACTGAATTAAAAAACAACTGAATTTAAAAGCAAACAATTTTTGTTTTTCTCTCCCCTCTTTCCTCCAAGAAGAAAATGGGTGGTGGGAAATGCTCTGAGCTGACACATCTGTCTGATGGCTGAGTCTGGGATTTACCTTTGTGAAATGTGAGAAATGAGGAGAGAGAGATGATGTCGAAAGGAAGCAAAAATGATTTTGTAACAGCAGTCTGGGGAATGAGGAGTGAGTTTGTGACCACTGGCTTCACAGAGTTCTATAGCAAACTCTTGTAGCAGAAACCCTACTGTGTTAGTCTGAGCTCTGTCTCATGCCCACAGACCCACATCCTATACACCTGCACCCTGAAAAAAATGTAGAAATATAAATCTGTGAGTGTGCATGTGGTATGATTCCTGATTTTGCCACTCCCTAATTGGAGGTGATAAACATGGATTACTGTTTTCAAAAGCCTGATGTGGAAGACTAACCAAACTTAAAGCTGAGAGTTGTAGGATAAGGATAAATGTAAGAGAGTTTGAGCATGTTTCTATGCTGAGAGTCAGAAGAACCTGAAGAGGGGTCAGAGAGGGTACTAAGTTATTGTTTCTTCATGTGAAAAAAGTGTGTAACACAGATCTATTTAAGGTTGATATTAGGATTAAATGAGATTGTTATATAGGTAAAGTTTCATGTATATTTATGTATGTATGTGTGTATATGCAAAGATACATGCATACACACATATGCATATATAATGTACATATATTTATGTATATATTAATATTCATATGTAAATATACAGTATACATATATTTATGTACATATAAAACATCAATGTATCACACTCAGTACCTTAGAACGTCGTATATGTATTCAGTAAGTCATATCTGGAAGCAAAACTGGAAATATTTGTGGGGTGATGAGATAAAATTGGGTGGCTAAATCCAGTTCAAATGAAACTGCTAGCAGCCTTTGTCAACTAGGTTTCCTCATTTGAACCATACAAAGTTATTTGAGTGACTATTTTTTTAATTCTCACAAGGATGTTACATAACTAATGCTATTTTAACATGCAGAGAATTTAATTTATTACATACAATGGTTAGTTACTCTAGGATTTGGGGGCTTAATTATCTTGCAAAACCAGTTGAGAAAATTCAGTTAAATTCATCTAAACAGAACATGCATAGATATAGAAATGTTAATTTTTGCTCCATCACATTGTGCTGAAGCCCAGGGTCAGAGCTCTTGCTGTGGATCCAAGCTATGAGATGATTTAGAAGCTTTAGACCCAGGCAACAACCTGTACTTAATTATTTATTTTTGGAATCAAGTCTCCTTATTTATGGAGATGCATTGTGCTAAAAAATAAAACACTCAGGAAGCTTCTTGGTGTTTAAAGGCAAGGCTTTGACCTCAGACAGATGCAAGTTCTTATCCCAGACTTACCACTTAACCATGCGTATGGACCGGGACATCTGAGTTAAATGATCTCTTAGTTTGCTCATGTGTAAAATTGAAATGTTCATTGCATCATTGTTAATATTAAGTGAGATAATATATGCAAAGTGTTTAGAACAACGACTGGGACATAAGTATTTAATAAATTGCAAATGTTAATTTTAGTAATTGAGCATATGACCCATTTTAAAGACAAACATGCACAACTGAAATTTCCTCAAAATTATTCAATGAATATCGTCACTATTTCCAGAGAATCTTATTTTAGGTGTTTGTATCAGTTATGATGAACTAGCTTATACTAGTTTATACTGCAATTTAAACAACTCCCAAATTTCTTCAAAATAACAGCTTCAAACAACAAAGGTTTATTTCTTACTCACACTGTATGTCTATTGCATGTCAATAATGAGGGTACAGTGGAAAGTTATATTTTATATCATCCTCTCTTTGTGACTGAAACTGATGGAGACTTCATTGTTGGGAAAGTTGTGGGTCACAGTGGCCAAAGGAACAGTGGCTTGGTTAAGCACTATCAAATGCTTTCACCTGGAAAAGATAGTTGATCCCTTTACTCATATTCCATGAGCTAAAGAAACTCATGTGGCCATGGCTCAGTATCTCTGGGAAATGTAATCCTTCCATGTGTCTAGGGATAGAGGAGAACCAAACAGTGGCAAAGACTGAATGTCTATCACAGTAGAGTAAGGCAAATGGGGTGTGAAATAAATGGGCCTCTGAATTCTTTAAGTGTAAAATTGCACTTACGGAAACAAGCAGATGATAAATCAAGCATTTCATTTATATAGAATAGCTTTCTTATCATTTGATATAATGGAATCAATTCTATCTTTTATCAATTCTTAAAATAAAACACATGTTAATGATCTTTGAGTGTAGCAGAAGTGCCGGTCCCACTGAAATAGTTAAAATTTGTACCATTCTCTCAATTCTGTATTTTAATTTGTTTTCTCTTAGTTTCCATTGAAATGGTCTGTACATTTATTTTATACAGTCATTATTCACAGATTCTGTATTTGTAAAATTCACCTATTCACTAAAATTTATTTGTAACCTCCAAATCAATACTCAATTCTCAATACTTTTGCAGTCGTTTGCAGACATATGCACAGCAGCAAAAAATTTGAGTCCCCAGTGTGCATGTTCCCAGCAGAGGTTAAACAAGGCAATGCTCTGCCTCATACTGTAAGCAAGTGTCCTTTTAGTGGTCTATGTAGTGCCACACTTAGCATTTTTGTTTTTTTTTCTTCGAGATTTCTCTGAAATAGTGCATAGTGCTGAAGTGCTGTCTAATACTCCTAAATACAAGAAAGCTGTGGTGTGCCTTATGGAGAAAATACACGTGTTAGGTAAACTTCCTTTGGGCATGGGTTATAGTGAGTTCAATGTTAACGAATCAACAATATATATTAAATGAGGGCTGGTTTTACAGCAACACATAGGATTATGTATTAATCATAACCCTGTTTTATGTGTGTTTCTGTTTAAAGATGAGGTGTTGGCAAACATGATGTGACCAGAGGCTCACAGGAACCTAACCCTGTATGTCTCTGAGCAGCCATGGTTCAATGTTCACTAATTCGGAGTTTGTGGCAAGTTCATAGAACATAACTATTGTAAGTAATGAGACTTGGAATATAAATAGAAACCTTAAAACATAACAGAAGTTTCTGGCACCTGAAACTAAATAAGTTGAACATCTGAAGTCCAGTGGGAACTTTGGCATCATTTTGAAGAAAAGAACAGTAATTGTTAAACTGACCTGCAAAGTCTTCATTCTGTGTAGGTGATATATTAGTGTTATGAAGCATTACCCTGTACGGTGTTAAAACCAACATTGCTGGCTCAAAATTTTGTTTTCTTAAAGCTAGATACTATTGAGGAAAAAAAAGTGTGGGCTTTCTGTTTTTTAAGTTTAGGTTACAGTATGTGGTTCTTCACCATGTCAAATAAACTCACTGTAAGCTTTTACACTCCACCAAGAAGAAAATTTTTTCTTACCATTTTCTTAAATGAGGAACTGGCTTTTAGGGAAGAGGCCTTGTTACACTGTCAGTGTATTTCTTTGTGATTCATGTTTTGTTTTGTTTTAATTCTTATATAACATCCTGATTCCTTCCACTTACACTTGGTCAATTAACTAAAATTTCAAATGTAATAGAAGCACCAATTTATATGACAAAAAGCTGGTATATTAGGAATGACTGTCTCTGAATTCTTTATAACCAACTAGGCAGCAAAATGTGTTCTCAGATAAATTAATCCAGATAATTACAATGCTTTAAAATTTGGTGAGTGACCATTCTCCGTGGTTATATCAGGAAAGGCATTAGGTAGTCCAGCTGGTTCTCATTTACCAAGAGGATTACACAATCCTCACTTTATTTTCATTTCATACTCAGAAAAGAGAATTTCCTTTTCTTTCTTGCTTAATGGGGCATTCCCACACTTTCTCCTTTCCTAGTCTATGTTTCTAACCAAGGGAAGACTAGTGATATGACATGCCAGTTATTTGTGACAGAAAGACATGGAATCTCTCTGTTTTTCCATCTATCTATCTGTCTATCTATTTATCTATCTCTTATTATATTATAGACAGGTGCCTTAAAGAAACCACTTGATCGTTATTTCAGGTTACAAAATAAGCAACAATCCTCCTTGTCATGAAAGTTATAATGCAAACCTCTTCTTTATTAAATTACTCTCAGGCAATAATTTAGAGAGAAATTGGCCAGAACTTTACAAATGGTTTTCCATTTTCAACTATACCTTTCTCTGTCTGTGTGAATTCCTGGCACTGCGAACCTGGTCAGACTTTGTGCTCATCAGTCTTTGGCTCCAACTAGACTTGTGCTATGTTGGTAGTCAGGTGATAAGTCTGCACAAGGGTAGAGTGCAGAGATAGTCAGACCTGAGGGATGAGCACACTAGAGAGTCAAGCTGCTTCTGTGTCAGAATCCTATGGTAAGAGAAAAGAGATAGGCCGCTGGTTATTATCTGGGACACTAGTTGCTGATTTGTGAATTTGGTGGTACTTCCCTACTTATTACTTTAAAATATAATAATGATTAATTTTAATGTTGATTGTTACAGTATGGTGCTTTTTCTCTGTTTTTATTAGAATTTTCATTTAAAAATTGGTACATAGATTCTGATGTGACATATACCAAAAAAATGTGGAGTTTTTGAGTAGTTAAAAAAAAGGCCCACCAAAGAAGTAACTCTAAGATTTTTAACAGAGTTCTGCTGAAGGGATTTTACTTTTTGATCTCAGTAGTGATGAACCTCGTTTTTCACCTTAAGGGGAATAAATGGCCAAAAAAAAAAAACCCAGAAGGTAGTACTGGTGTGCCGTGATCAGTCAAGTCAACTAAAAGTGAGCTGCTAGCATCAGGACAAAAGAGGAAACATGTAGGAAAACCTTATGAACCTCTGATTTGGGACTTGGAGTGCCTAGAAACAGGTCTAGAGACTTAGATGGAGAAATCAGAATCCCTAAACAGGCGTCAGGGCACATGACTAATCCAAGAAACCTGTTGACTTACCAACCACTGGGAAGGTTGTGGAAACCATTTAAAATCTTGGTATTTTCTAAAATAAGTTTCTATTATCAATCTGTGGATAAAAAGATCTGTTATGTTGCCATCAACTCATTTAACTTAATGCTAGGTCATATCTTGAAGAGTTCTTAGAAAGGGAAACATCAGTTTTCCAATAAGAAGTCAAAGAAAGTAAGGTGCGCTTATCCACCCTCTCCCTAACTCCCCAGACAGTGATTCAAGCTGACAGAATAAGTATCTATATGCAGGTTACAACTATGACAGAGTCAAAGAGGACGTATTGTGTAGTGGTAGGTAAAGGGTTTGGATTTGGCATAAACTGGAGCCAGGTTTGAATTCTGGCTCTGTCACAAGTTGCTCTTTTTTTTAAAAATTAATAATTACTTAATTAATTTTTAGCTGCGTTGGGTCTTCGTTGCCGCGTGCGGGCTTTCTCTAGTTGTGGCGAGTGGGGGCTACTCTTCGTTGCAGTGCGTGGGCTTCTCATTGCGGTGGCTTCTCTTGTTGCGGAGCACAGGCTCTAGGCGCATGGGCTTCAGTAGTTGTGGCACGTGGGCTTTAGTATTTGTGGCTCGTGGGCCCTAGAGCACAGGCTCAGTAGTTGTGGCACACGGGCTTAGCTGCTCCGCGGCATGTGGGATCTTCCCTGACTAGGGCTCGAACCCATGTCCCCTGCATTGGCAGGCAGATTCTTAACCACTGTGCCACCAGGGAAATCCCACAAGTTGCTCTTTGAGCTTCAGATTCCTTGTGGTTAAAATGGCGCTAAAACACGTATTTCACATTATTTTGAAGATTAAATTAGACTAAATTAAATTAAATTATTAAATAAGACTGTATATATAACACTGAGTAAAGTACTTAACACGAAACAGGTACCCAATTAGAGGTTGTACTTATTTACTTCATCTGTATCAGTCATAGCTGGCACCAAGGTTGAACCCATTGGTGTTCAGCAATCAGAGGTGTGATTCAGAATCTTCTGGGGGGGACCAGGCGTCTGAATTTTTATTTTGGAGACTCTGATGTACCAAAGGCTGAGAACAGCTATGACTTGGTGAGATATTCTTGAACCTGGGCCATGTCCTGCTGTGGAGATACCAGCTGCTGGGAGGCCCTTGGGATGCTGCAGTCTGTCAGGGGTGCCCGCTTAGGCCCATGTGCATGGCTGGTCTGCAGTCCTGAAAGTAGGAGGAAAATCCAGGTTCTCCCATCTACAGAACAGACCCCTCAAATGCAGAATAATACTGCTCTTCAGATGTCTATTTTTTAAAGGCTTTTCCTAATACTTACCTCGAAGTTGTATCTTCTGTAAAACTATTGTTGCATGTGATTAAGTGTGACTCTTTCCCTCTTTCTCCCCCATACCCCTGTGGTCTGGAGTCCCAATTTGTAAACCCTCAGGACTCTGTGGGTTAACCTATTAAGACAGTTCAACAGAGTAACTGAATCTAAAATTTCTAAAAATGGGCTCTTAGAATTTAATGACTCTCCTCTGTCAAAGGCATTGAATGTTACATAATTCATGCCTATGAGTGATGGTTTGTGTCCTCATTTACAAATGCCAACATAACCACCCATCCTCCAAAAGCTTTCATCTCCTTTACCTAGACAGAATTAAATTAAGATTGCTGCAGTGGCAGAGGGAATGGAAAGGAAGGATGGAGTCATGGCCTACTTAGAGGGTAGAATTGACAGAAATCAACTGGGAGTGAGTATCAAGGATAATATTTAAGTTTCGAGGTGAGTCCATTAGTTGGATTTAGTGGCTACAAAATATGATGTAATTTTAGAGTATATCTCTGTATCCCCACCTGCCAGCACAAATCTCCTTCTGTTCTCACTGATAATGCAGTGCATGCAAAAAAGGACAAAGCCTCTTTCACAGACCAGTATTGCCTTCCCAGCTACTCTGCCTGGTGGATAGTCCTGGAGGTGAAGAATGGTCATGGTCATCCACTTCAAGGAGTCAGGAAGATGAAATAGTTCAGTTCTGTTCATTTGACCCCACTAGAAAGGGTAATCTTAATACTTTAAAGACATAATCAAGCTGTCTAGTTTTCAACTGGTTAATTGCTCAATTTTATCATAAGGAAAAAATTATTATTAGGTATTGGAAAGTTTCGCCTGTATCTCTGTACTGACCCTAACAACTAAAATAGCATGTGAGGGACTTCCCTGGCAGTCCAGTGGTTAAGACTCCACGCTTCCACTGCAGGAGGCGCGGGTTCGATCCCTGGTCTGGGAACTAAGATCCCACATGCCACAGGGTGCAGCCAAATAAAAAGAATAGCATGTGAGCTTTTATTCCCAAACTGTTACAGTAGCAAAAAAAAAAAAAAAAAAAAAAAGCATGCAATTTTCAGAAAAAAGCCCAGGCATGAAATCTAGAAATTGAGCAAATATTTTCAGAACTTGGTAGTAAATATCTTTTCCAGAGTGTATAAATAATAACACACTCTGCCAAATCTCTGCCCTTCATACTTTTCCTTTAATTCATTTATTCCCCAGAGTAGAACACTTGGAAGGTCAGAATGTATACTAATTTACTTACTGAATGCATCTTCAAAGTTGCTATAGTGCCTCCTTTTGTCCCTAACAAATGCTAATGGTATTGACATTCAATTGGTATGACTTTCCTTTTCTTAGTGTTATCTTCTTCCTTAGGCAATTTGCTGTGTCATCTCATTATATTCATGGCTTGAAAGAGGAATCTAGTTCTAAAGCTTGAAGGGGTTTACCGATCTTTAAAGATGAGGTAATTCACTGTCATAATTCAAGCCTTCAAAGAACAAAATTCTCAATTATGCTTTTCTCATGAAACAATCTGGAGTGGAAGTATCAAAATTCTGGTCCTTACTTAGTATCCTCAAAATAATTCATTCAGTTCAAGATCCAATCCTTAAATTTCATTTTGAATCATTCTCATCACATATCTCCTTAAGCAGCAGTAAGATTCTTCCATTTGTATAACACTGGTAATTGTCGCTCATTGTCCTAAAATGTTATCTAAATCTAATTAAGTCCTATTATTGTACATCCTACCATGTGAATGATGTCAGGAGTGTATATATTAAATATCTTCTTAGAGGTTATACCCTGGAAATATGAGGGAAAGCTTTGTGGCAATGAGGTATTACCTAACAGGATTAACACAGAGTGACAAAACGGTTTAAAAAAACAAAATCAAAAACAAACTTGTACCTATTCTAAATCAGCCAGAGTGTACCAAATTCTCACTTTGTGTCAGGAACATGAGGATGAATATTTATGTGGAGACCGGCAGCTCTTGAATGGAATGTTGGATCTCTTTATTAATTCTATTTGGTGGAGCTCATCAGAAAAGTGAGTAAGTTTTCTTTATGTAATCTCAGGCTTCAAATATTTTCTCCACAAATAGTGCTTCGGATAGAGAGAGTTTTGTGCTGCAGAAGCTAATAAAAATAGCTTTTGGGCACTTCCTACTAGTCACCATTTTAGAAAATTTACAAGTACTCTCTAATTTTATTCTTATAGAAGATACTATATATTGTCCTCATTTTATTAATAAGGAAACTGGCAAAAGAGGTTAAGCAACTTGCCCAACATCCTGCAAGTAAGAAGTGCCAAAGTGAGAGATGAATTTATGCAGAATGGTTCCAACAAGCTTTCATGACAACTACACTATACTGACTCATCTTACATTAACATCCAGTTGGAAACTAGCAGAGAAATGTTCATGAAAAAAGCTTGTTTGGGTTAGAAGTAAGGATGAATAAGATTCTGACAGGAGGAGTTGGCAGGGTAAAATAAAGAGACATTTTGAGCTAATGAAACAACATAGGAAAGTACAAGAAAATGGAAAAATAAAGAACATATTCAGTGTGTGTTTGTGTGTGAGAGAGAGAGCGAGAGAATATGAATTATATAAAGTGAAACACTAAAACAGATTCTGTAATCAAATGGAACTGGGGAGCCAAAGCAATTAGAGAACATCCCACCATCACTATCATCACCATCATCAACTTGGAACTGGTGGGCTATAGAGCCTATTCTAGAATGGCATGCATGACATGGGTTCTTTGGTCTTAATCAAAATATGTCACAAGATCTTAAGTATATGGTCCTATTCAGGTTCTTGTATTGGTCATCTTGGCCCCCAACATTTGATCTCTTGTTTATTCTGATTAAACACCCTAAGCCCTCTGAAACATAACATTTTTTCCTGTCTAACAGAGGATACTTAAAAGAATAAGTCAGTGCCTTTCTCTACTCATACTAGCAGGTGTTAGAAAGTAGCTCAGGCCAGGAGAAAGAACCCGTAACCAGCTGTTTCATAGCTGTAATTACAACCTTAATAAATAAATCATTTCCTTTGGCTGGCACTAGTTGAGTTCTGAGCATAGCATTCTGTGGGTTAGCCGTTCTGGAAGCATTTCCTTGTCTGCTGATGCTTTTTAACACAGAAGTTTGAGGAACCACGCGTATAACGAAAATGGTCCTAACTGTATATAAATGCAAGTTTAGCGATTGGTAGTGAGCTCATATGAGAAAGAAGAAGTCATCAAGTCCTAGGTAATGTAATTGGCTTGACTTATTAGGTTGTAGCTTAGCATATAAAAATCAAACTATAAAACATAATCTGCTGTGCTAATTAACCAGCTGGGCCAGCTTTTATAGACTTAATTTTACAGATTTCCTTGAGGACCTAATCTAGTTTGGTGACTGAGAGCTATATCTCCCTCCTACTAGGTCTTAATAATCATGGCTCCTGTTCCCCACCCCCTCCACTCAGGAAGTCAGAGACCTTGTCTTTGTCTCTTTTGTTTGATAATATCCTTTCTACATAGAAATCTGTTTGTATATATCAATATTAGACATTACATTATAGAAGTCCAGATTTTCCTACTTCTACCTGTATAGTGTTTTCTCTGTTGTGATTAATGCTCATATTTCAGAATAATGAATCATATTTCAGAACAACTATCTCAGGGTGAAATAGAGGAGACAGAGAAACAAGTAGCAACAAGGGCTGGGTTGAAGATAAGAATGTGGGCTTGGTAGAAAGGCAAAGATGAAGTGGGAAATCGATTAGCTGCAAGCTTTTTTTACAGTTATAGCAGTGGAGGATGTGAAAAAGGGAAATGAACAACAAAAATCAATTCTCTTACCAGCTCGAAGTTTACAAACCAGTCCAGCTAGGGAGACAGGTAAAACAATACAAATAAAAAGTCTTAAAATACCTTTTTTTATGATAAATATAATATATACTTGATGTAAGACATTTATAAGCTTTAAAGAAAGAAAATTACCTAGAGACCACCATGGTGAATATTTCAGTGTATTTCCTTACAGCCTTTCTATACTCAAAAATTTTTTTCTATTAACTTGCTATCATTCTGTATGTGTAACTTTGTATTCTTTTTTTTTTAGCATTATGCCATAGACATTTTCTTGTCAATACAAATCTTTTAAAAACATCTGTATAACATTTCTGATTTTTTTATCAACAAAATATATACTTATAGAAAAATTTAGAGAATAATGGCAATAAAAGCTACTAATGCTATTGGAAGTGTGTGTGTGTGTGTGTGTGTCTACATTAACATTAATTCTGTAATCTGTTTATGTATACCAAGTATGTGATCGCATTATGATTATTTTGCAATATGCTTTTTATTACTTAGCAATACATTATGAATATCTTTCCATGCATATACATATATATATATATACATACATACACATATGTATAAATGCATTATTTTAATAAATATATAGTATTTCCTTATTTGGGCATTATATAATTGATTTAACCAGTCCTCTAGCATTGGACTTTCATATTGCTTCCAAATGTTCACTTTTACATATAATGCTGTAATAAAAATCCCTACGAATATTTTGTCATTCCTTAGTTATTTTTTAAAAATCCTTTTTAAGAACATATAAGTTCATACCTACTAACAGAATTTGTGCCAATCCCATGTTGCATAAGACAGTGACGGGATGATTCTTTAATCATATTTAATTGAATAGGCAGATGTTATCTCCTTGTTTTAATTTATATTCCTTTTATATTAATGAGAATTGATATTTTCATACAGTTATTGCATATTTATTTATTAGTATTCTTTTGTAAATGATCTATTTTTTATCTTTCCATTTTTATGTTGATATGTTACTTTCTAAATTAATTATTTTCATTAATTTTAAATTAATCTAATAAATTAAAATTTATAATTGTTACTTTATTGGCTACATGATATATATATTTAGCATAATGCAGAAAGGGACTTTTCCTGTTGCCTCCAAATTTTGGTTAAGCCATCAAAGCTGAGGATGATGGGGAAAAGTACCACTATGTTTTTAACAGAGGAACTAGACACACCCTATACACCCTTCAAGATCTGAGTTTTTCAGAGACTCATTACCACCAACAGCAGCCAGAGATTAATTTTTGATTTATTAGGAGAGAATACTTCGAGAGGGATTTACACGGAGTAGAGAAAACTATGTGGTTTCTCTTCCCCCTTCCAATCTTTAAGTTGAATGAAGGCAATACCAAGAGGGCTTGACTGCATCCTTGGATTTTGTGGGGCACAGATAATGGAAAGCCTGGAGGCAGGAAGATGGCTGGAGCAGACCACAAAGGCAGAGCCAGTAGAGAGGGCAGTGGGAGAGTGTGGCTAGTAATCTTGAGTTTGGCAACCTGTTTTAGAATGTTCCCTAGACCCAAATGGTAGCTGACCACAAATCATCTTGTGAGGATCTCCCCACGTCAGCAATTCTATTTTCCAGGGGTTCAGCCCCCAAATCTTGCAGTCATTGTTGACTCCCTTATCTCTTTCATAAACGATTATGAAACCAATTAGTAAAACCTGTTAGCTCCAGAATCTCACCACCTCCTCCAAGGTTACTCATTATCTCCGGTTCTAACTGGATTCTTGTATGTTTGCCTCCCCACCTCCTCTCAGTTAGTTTCAACATACCACACAGAGTGGTGTTTTTAATATTTAACTTGGATCATATTATGGCTTTGTTCAAAACCTTATTTCCAATGGCTTCATGTCTTACTTAGAGTAAAGCTGAAGTCTTAAAAATGGCCTATAAGATCCTGTCATCTGGCACTCCCATTCATCCCCATTTTGCCATCTTCCAAGCCAGCAAGATGGCATCTCTGACCAAGCCAGGAAGAATTCTCCACTTTTAAGGATTCGTGTCGTTAGATTGGGTCCCCATCTCAAGCTCCTTAACCTTAATCACATCGGCAATTTCCTTTTGCCATATAAGGTAACATATTCATAGCTTAGGGTGTGGATATCTTGGGGAGTGGAGGCCTCATCCATTCTACCACAGAAGGAAAGAAAACATTGTTATCTTTCATGCTTGTCCCTGCCAACCTCAAAGACTAACATCTTATTTCTCTCCTTCCTTTCAAAACAACTTTCTTAAAGCTATGATCACTATCTGTCCCTTCCACTTTTCATTTCACTCCCGCTCTTTGATCTCTTGTAATTAATATAACTTCAGATTCCACCAACATACCGAAAATGTTCTCTCCAAGCCCAGCATGGACCACCTAATCACCAAACTTGTTCATCTTTTTCCTCTGTGTGTCAGAATGTGCCTGAAAAACTAGTTGGATAGAGACCTATGGCCTATTTCAGAGTATAGAACCCAGCTGCTACTCCCTGTCAGATGTAACTTGCCTCCTGGCCTCTTACTGACCCACTCTTCCACTTGCAGAACTGTGGCTTTTCTTGAACCATGTTTTCTCTATGACACTCACTCATCTTTCTAACTGCTTTAATATAAAAACTTCAGCTCCCTGGTCTTCCTGTTTTGGACTCCTAAACTGGGTGCTCCTTTTCTGTGGGGAATCATTCTGGGGACAAAAACTTTTCCTAAAGTTACCTAAGTTTCTCCCTTGTTAGCTGGTCAGTCTCTTTATTCAGTCTGACCTCACTGAGTGCCCTAAACAAAACTATAGCTGCAAGGCACTGCTCTGAAGAGACTTGCTGCTATTGGGCAGTTTTGGATGCTGGCCCAGCTCTGAGTAAGGGTGACCTCTGGTGGACACAACTCATGCATTTTCTCTTGTCATGCATTATTGCAGTTTTTGCTGTGTGTGTGTGTGTGTGTGTGTGTGTGTGTGTGTGTGTCTTAATTGTGGTAAAGTATACATGACATAAAATTTACCATCTTAACCATTTTTAAGAGTACAGTTCAGTAGTGTTAAGTACAATCACATTGTTGAATAACCAATCTCCAGAACTCGTTTCATCGTGCTAAACAAACTCTATACCCAATAAACACAAACTCCCCATTCCCCCCTCCCTCCAGCCCCCGGCAACTGCCATTCTATTTTCTGTCTCTATGAATTTGACTACTCCTAGGTACCTCATCTAAGTGGAATCCTACAATATTTGTCTTTTTTTTTTTTTTTCTGGTGATTGGTTTATTCCTCTTAGCATAATGTTTTCAAGATTCATCTATGTTGTAGCATGTGTCAGAAGTTGTTTTCTTTTTAAGGCTAAGTAATATTCAATTTTATGAATATACCACATTTTCTTTAACCATTCATCTGTTGATAGACACTTGGGTGGCTTCCACCTTTTAGATATTGTGAACAGAACTTCTATGAATGTGGAGTACATATATCTTTTTGAGACCCTTCTTTAAATTCTTTTATGTATATACCTAGAAGTGGAATTGCTAGATCATGTGGTTATTCTATTTTTAATATTTTGAGGAACTTCCATACTGTTTTCCATAGTGGCTGCACCATTTTACACTCCCACTAACAATGCACAAAGCTTTCAATTTCTCCACCACCTCACTAACACTTGTTATTTTCAGTAGTAGCCATCCTAATAGGTGTAAGGTGGTATCTCATTGTGGTTTTGTTGTTGCTGTGTTTTTCACTGTGTTGCTGTTTATTGATCACTAACCATGTGGTAGACACTGTGTAAAGTGCTTTATATGAACTGGCTTATTTAATCCTCACTACAATCCTATGACTAAGGCATTATTTTTCCCAACTCACTGTTGAGGAAATGGAAGCTCAGAGAATTTAAGTGATTCTTCTGGGATACTAGGTGGTAGAACTGGGATTTGAATCCAGGTCTGTTTGTCTGAGGTGTGTACTTTGAATGGTGATGCTCCCTCGGATCCTGTGTGCCTGGTTTGCTTTGGGTTTCTGTTGAATTCAGTTGTAAAATTCTTGAAATCATCCCTACTTTTTATTCCTGTCACTAGGAACTGTGTCCATGGCTCCCAGCATTGACACATTGATGAGAAGGAGACCAAATTCCCAGAATTTTGTGGACTAACACCTTTGGATTCTGTTGTTCCTCTTCTTCAGTCATTGAACACATGTATTTAGTGCCTCTACGATGTGCTAGTTCTGGTGCTGAGAACACAGTAGAATAGACAGAATAGCTCATTGCTTTCATGAACTTTTTCTCCCAGCTTTATTGATGTGTGTTGACAAATAAAGGTTGTATACATTTAGGATGTACAATGTAATGTTTTGAGATTTACATATATATAAGTGATTACCACAATTAAGCTTATTAATGTATCTGGCACCTCACATAGTTACTATTTTTCTTTTTCACGGTGAGATCACTTGAGATCTACTCTCAGTAAATTTCAAGTATACAATACATTATTATTAGCTATAGTCACCATACTGTACATTAGGTCTCCAGACTGATTCATTTTATAACTGAGAGTTTGTACCTTTTGGCTACTTTCAACCCTGGTAATCACCATTCTACCCTCTGTTACTATGAATTTGAACTTTTATATGTCACATGTAAGTGAGATCATGAAGTATTTGTCTTTCTATGTCTGGCTTATTTCACTGGGCATTATGTCCTCCAGATTCATCGATGTCACAAGTGGCAGAATTTCCTTCCTTTGTAAAGCTGAATAATATAATCTAAATAATGACTTGTTGATCTCTCCAGTGATTCTGTGCAAGGAAGTTTCTTGGTCAAAAACCACTGAGGATGTTTTAATAAGGATCTTTGAATACTGTATAGGGCTAGACAAGGAAGAAGGTATTATACCAGGTTAAAGGTGACACGTTTGTGCAAGGGTGCTTTTTATCTACCTTTCCTTTATGTCTCCTCCACTGCTGGAGGCCCATAAACATGTTGACTGCCCCTGTTTTTCTCTTAAATATCATGATGCCTCTTCAAGTTCAACAAGTCTCAAATAAGCTCATGCAACTGACTCTTTTTCTTTCAGTGATACTATTAGTGGGAGGACGCGTGTGGTCAAAACAAAGTTAGGACTATTTAGCTTGCTTTAGAAAGGGAGAAAATATCCTAGGAAAACCTCAGAAACATTTCAGTGAGGGGAATTGGGAAGGACTCTTTATTGGATATGGACTTATTTTGGATGATTTGGAGGAGGAATTAGGGAAGTAGAGGCCTGTTCTTGATTGAAGGCTATCAAGAAGAGGGCATTATGCTAAGTGAGATAAGTCAGACAGAGAAAGACAAATACTGTATGACCTCACGTGTGGAATCTAAAAAAGCTGAACTCATAGAAATAGAGAATAGAATGGTGGTTACCAGGGGCTGGGGTTTGGGGGAATTGGGGAGATGTAGTTTAAGGGTACATATTTACAACTAGAAGATGAATACATTCTGGAGAGTTAATGCACAGTGTAGTGATTATAGCCAACCCTACTGCACTAGAAACTTTAAAGTTACTTAGAAACGAGATCTTAATTGTTCTCACCGCAAAAAAGAAATGGTAATTGTGGAATGTGTTAGAGCTGTTAGCTAATGCCCTGGCAGTAATCATATTGCAATATATAAATGTACCAAATTAGCACACTGTATACTTTAAATTTCTACCACCTCTATTTTTTTAAAAAAAGAAGCAGGAACATTCAGTGACTGGGATTCTTAATAAATTTTATCTAAAAAATTGGGGGAATTAATCAATTCTAGAATTATCATTGGTGAAGAATCCACTCGGAGAAAGGAGATTAGTCAGATAAGGGGAAGTTTAGCCATTTCATGGCCAGAGAATGGCCTATGTCTTGCTCTGAACATGGTGACAGAGTAGCCTGAGAATTTTCTATTTCCTGTTATGAACATTGCAGTCTGCTTTTTCATTTTCTCAATATCCATTTATTTCACTCTATTCCCTCCCCTTCATCTACCTCTGAACTTAACCCCCGTTGTCTGGACAATTAGAGTAGCTGCCTCACTTTTCCCCCTGCCTCTCTCACTCTGTCCCCTCCACTCTGTCCTTTACATCATTGCTGAATCAATGAACACTACTGTGACCTTGTTACTCCTCTTCTCAAAATACTTCAGTAGGTTTCCTTGTTTACAAAAAGAAGTCCACATTCTTTATTCAAAGAAGACCACACTCTTTTTCTAATCTACTTTCCCAGGCCTCTTCTGTTTTTCTCTGTATTAGTCTTTAATGTGAATATATTATTTGCATTCTATTCTTGTTGCTAGTTTGCTTGACATGCTCTTAAATGTGTATCCTTAGGCCTTAGAACAGGCTTACTGAACTTGAACCTTGAAGTAGGGATGTGGCTAATGGACAGTTTCATTTTCTTAAGGGGATTATGATGCAGGTTGTTAATAGGCCATATTTGGCAGAACACTGTTTTATGGCTTTGTTCATGCTTTCACTCTCTCTGGAACACCCTCTAATTATCTGAGTTGACCACTCTTTAAAGTATAGTTGACGAATCTATCCCTAACTGCCTAGGTTTAAGTCACTTTAAGGCTGAACTATCAGAGCATTCATTGCATGTATCATATCATTGCTTTGCTATTTTACCCATTAGAGACTATAAGTATCCTGAAAGCAAGGGCTTTGCTTAGACTTCTTTCTACCTCTTATAATTTCAAGGACAGCTGCTATTAATAAATAGTAGCTATTCAGCGAATATTTAATCCAGGAAGAAGGACAATGCAATACACTGATATTATTAAATCTGTTTTAAAAAATTTTTAAATCAATGGAATAAACTTTCCCCAATACTGATCTCCGTTTCATATTAATCATGTGTTGACATTTAGTCAACTGTAATTATAAGTTTATAATTACAAATTTTAAAAAAGCAACATTGAAATTTTTTATATTTACTTTGGAATATATGAATTTTGGGAGAGAAAGAGTGAGAGAAAGAGGAAGAGAATTTTTCTTAATCTATATTTAACCTATGTGCATTTTTATTATAAATATGAAAAAATTTAGGAGATAAGAACCTCATTTTATTGGTTGAAAGAATTGTTAGATTGAAAGTGTGGTTAGCAAAAGTATATGCAAAGTTTATAAACTTTTTAGGTAATTTCTCCAAGAAATCTTATCATGTTTTAGGACTTCAACCTGGTTGATTTAAAATATATATATATTATTTTTAAAGGTTTTTTTCACACTCCTTACTGCTTTCAGTTCAATCTTCGCAGCTTGAGTATATACAAATGGGTTTCTTTCCTCTTTTTAAAAATATTAATTAATTAATTAATTAATTAATTAATTAATTAATTAATTAATTAATTATGGCTGCACCAGGTCTTAGGTGCAGCATGCAGACTCCTTAGTTGCAGCATGCATGCAGGATCTAGTTCCCTGAACCTGGGCCCCCTGTGTTGGGAGTGCGGAGTCTTACCCACTGGACCACCAGGGAAGTCCCTCCTTTGAAGGGGCATAGGACTTGAAACACAACTGCCTTCGAGGCAATTCCCTTTTCTTTAAAGTATAAATACCACCTCTGCTATCCTGCTACTGAACAGAGTAAATTGTAAAATGTAATCATCCACAAGCCTCATTTCTTACTCCCATTCCTTTGAGTCTACAAGAAAATTACCTTACATCTGCTACCAGTGTGCCATAGTGGAGGTACTTTTATCAGCATCCTTTGTTCTCAAGAAAATACATAAAACTTTCACAGTGGTCATGAGTGTGTTTTTTCCGAATTGTCCCTGGGTCTATGATCTCAGCAAGGATGTAGAATTGGGTTTCCTTGATGGTAAGAGAGTCAGTTCAGCTGAGTACTCGGGGGTTCTGATTGCCATCTGGAAAAGTGGAGGCTTTGTGTTCATGATCTTATTCATGCACATCTCTCAGACTCTATGTTCTAAGGTACAAGGGGATGAAGGGGTATAATGCCAGCAATGCACTGTTACCTGACTTGCACATTTAGACTGGGTGCTCGAAGCCGCAAAACATGGAGGAAGCACCATTGATCTTTGTTGATAAATCAGTCCCAAATTCTATTAGGTATTTTTGCTGATTTTAAGAATAGATTTCTCCAACATGCTCTTTTCTGTCAGAGAGTAAAGAGACTGCCTGTTATTTGTTTCCATGAGATGCTGAAGAGACAATCAATCTCCAGGATAACTGAAAGAGATGGAGCACACTCACTTTGCTCTCTTCATCACGGTGTGCTTGCAGAAGCCTGGGGCACCGGTTATTGCTTCCAAGACCTCCTTCCCTCTCTTTATTGATTATCTATGAAATGTAAAATGAACAAATGAGAGAATAAACACTAGTATATAAAGAAATATTTGTTCCACGATCAAATAGTTTGTGCAAGATTGAATCACTGACCTTTTGACCGCCAGATTAAACAGGTTGTAGTACAAGCAACTAGAGGGACATTTTCATGTTGAAGGTGAATTTGTGACAGTAGAGGGAAAATAACAGATATCAATGAAACATGAAGGGCGTTATTAGTGTTACTCAACCTTAACAGGGATGAAGGTCTGAGAAAAGTCTAACAAAAATGTTCAGTGTTGTAGGGGGCATCATAGGTATCTAGTCTTGTGATTCTCAACCTTGGCTGTACATTAAAATTATGTAAGCATTTTTCATTTTAACTTTTTATTGAAATATAATAAATAACAAGTTATTTTTGAAATAGAATGTACACACCATGAGTATTTAGCTCAATTAATTTTTTTCAAGGTGTATATACCCATATAACCACTACCAGATTGAGAAATAGAACATTCCTCACTATCAGAAGCCCCCATGTTTTTCTTTTTTTAATTTTTATTTATTTATTTATTTATTTATGGCTGTGTTGGGTCTTCATTTCTGTGCGAGGGTTTTCTCTAGTTGCGGCGAGCGGGGGCCACTCTTCATCGCGGTGCGCGGGCCTCTCACTGTTGCGGCCTCTCTTGTTGCGGAGCACAGGCTCCAGACGCGCAGGCTCAGTAGTTGTGGCTCACGGGCCTAGTTGCTCTGCGGCATGTGGGATCTTCCCAGACCAGGGCTCGAACCCGTATCCCCTGCATTGGCAGGCAGATTCTCAACCACTGCACCACCAGGGAAACCCCCCATGTTTTTCTTAGTCATTACCTCCCTGTGGAAGGAACCCCTGTCCTGACTTTGAGTACTGTAAACACTTTATAATTATCTTGGAAGTTTACATCCATGGAGTAATAGTGTATTATGCTCTTCAGTATCTGTCTGTTTTTTTTTTCCTGCTCGACACTGTGTTTGTGAGAGTCTGCAAGTAGCAGTAATACATTCATTCTCAATGTTACCTAATGCTCTGTCTACGAATATGCCACCATTTATTTACCTTTTCTATGATTGATGGGCATTTGAGTTGGTTGGAGTTTTTGGCTACTGCAAACAGTACAGCCATAAATATGACTTTACGAATATTTTGGGAGAACACATGTAAGTATTCTGTTGGATATGTATCCAGTAATGGAATTGCTGGACCATGGTATATGTGTGTGTTCAGTTTAGCATACACAACCATTCACTTTCAAATTAGTCCTACCAGTCTACACTCAATTTCTAGCTGCTCCACATTCTTACCCATCTAGTTACTTTAAAAAAATGTCAATACCATTGGGGAAAAAAGATGAAAAAAATGTCAATACCAAAGGTCTACCTCGGGTTCCACACAGAACAGTTAAATCAAGAGTTCCTGGGGGTAAGACCCAAGAACTTGTATTTCTAAAAATCTCCCCAGTTAGCACTAATGTGTACCAGAGAAGAGAATTAAAAATCAGTACTATTCAGATGAGGTAACTGGGGTATGAAGGGATGAAATGCTTTGCCCAAATCACCTAGACAGTGAGAGACCAGGGCTAGATGCCAAGTCTGCTGATTTCTGCTCTGGACTTTGTCTTCACAACCAGTCTCATTTGGAGATACTTCCTCACTATTCCAATCGCATACTGTGAAAATGAACTTTGATTTAGCCTGTACATTTAGAATACTTTTTTGTTTACAAAGCAGTTTTTCAGGTTTTGTGAGGTAGGTAGAGCAAGTATGCAGGACTGGCTACATAATTTGTGGAATCCAGTGCAAAATGAAAATTTAAGGCTCCTAATTTTAAGATGATTAAGTATTTCAAGACCATGACAGCAGTGCATTAAACCAAGCATGGGGCACTCCCCCCGCCAAGAGTGGGGCCCTGTGTGATTGCATACTCATGAAGTTGGCCCTACAGGTGTTATCTGCAAGTTAGAGATGAAAAAGTAAGGCTCAGCAACTTGGTAAGGGGTCAAGTTAAGAGTAGAGACAGGTCTGATGATGCCTGCTTTGCCTTTCTGGCCTAGAGGGTGGGCATGTCCTTTTTCTCCAGGATTTTCTAAGATAAAATGAATAAAAATGATACAGACTACCTGCAAAAAGCTTACGGAGGGAGCACATTTTTTAAAAAAGCAGTGGGGGATCACTTTGCAAAATGAGTAAAGAATCCATTTTAGGAAAATGAAGTCCAATTAACTGCTGTTAAACCTGCCACCTGGGCTCCTTGCCTTCACTGTCTTCTTGGACTTCTCTGCTTTATTTTCTGAGACATTTGGGTAATCAACTCTATCCAGATGTTTGGATTCTTCCAGTATATACCTTCATAAGCCTTGTGTTGGGGGTGGTGGAAGAAATAGATGGAAATGTCTGTTCTTCTTATTGAGGTAAAATCTTCTAACACATGGAAATATGACAGAACTATCAAATGAGCATGGTGTTGGAAAAAATATTGTAAGAAATAATTCTCAATTCTAAGTGTTGTATGACAGAGGAAGGATAATAAAAACCTACCACTACCATCTCCAGTTAATGTGTCCCCCACCACCTACCATCTCCCCTAATTGTTCTTATAGATTATTCTATGACTGATTTCAAAAACTAGAGAGATGTTGTAATCAATGAGCTACATTATCAAATATCTAATGTGACTAGAGTAGTCTTCCCTTATTCACACTTTCACTTTCCAAGGTTTCAGTTACCCATGGTCAACTGGGGTCTGAAAATATTACATGGAAAATTCCAGAAATAAACAATTCATAAGTTTAAAATTGTGCAAATTCCTGAGTAACCTGATGAAATCTCACTGAGTCCCCTGAGGGATGTGAATCATCCCTTTGTCCAGCATATCCTGCCTATTAGTCACTTAGCTGCGTCTTGGTTATCAGATGACCATTGTGGTATCACAGTGCTTATGTTCAAGAAACCCTTATTTTACTTAATAATGGCCCCAATGCACAAGAGTAGTGATGGTGGCAATTTGGATATGCCAAAGAGAAGCCATGAAGTGCTTCCTTAAAGGGAAAAGGTGAAAGTATTCAACTTATGGAAAGAAAGAAAATCTTTTGCTGAGGTTGCTAAGGTCTGTGGTGAGAATGAATCTTCTATCCGTGAAACTGTGAAGAAGGAAGAAGAAATTCATGCTAATTTTGATGTCATGCCTTAAACTGCAAGAGTTACAGACATTTAAAAGTGCTTAGTTAAGATGGAAAAGGTATTAAATTTAAATTTGTACAATAAGATATTTTGAGATAAAGACCACATTCACATAACTTTTATTACAGTATGTTGTTATAATTGTTCTATTTTGTTATTAGTTGTTAATCTCTTACTGTGCTTAATTTGTAAGTTAAACTTTATCAT